>NW_027178767.1:0-30038 GCF_019968985.1 Porospora cf. gigantea B | reverse complement strand
TTCGTTACGTTGAAGTGATCGTACTGCAACATTGATGCCCGTTACACGCTACACAATTGGAGTGGGAAAATCACTCAGGCTTTGAATCTGTTATTTGCTGATGCTGCCGCCAGCGTCCGCAATTCGCGATACCTTTCTGCGCCACCAGCAGGATCCACGCGTCCAACAGGCGATGCAGGTGGTGATGTCGCAAGAACCAGGAGCCTTGGTAGCTTTGCAAAAGGCTATTGACATCGTGGAGAGAGAATTGCAACAGACAGAGGCCGAAAGCCTTGATCAGCACAAGGAATCCTGCAATGACGTTATGAAACTACATCACGGTAAGCAGTGCGAGACGACGGAATACAGACATCCATCACTGCCTTTCTGTTCTGTCCGACATGGATAAGTCCCTCGAAACGATGAAAGAGACTCTAACTGTCATGACAGAGGTGACCAGGCCGGTGGCTGCGCAAGCGGCATCTTATGAGCAGGACATCAGCTTCAAGACTGCAGTGCATGCAGCGCTGACGGACTTCCTCTGCGAGCGTACCGTGACGCCGGAACTCGCCCAACGACTGCAGACCGCCCCCTTGGACGCCAAGTACCTGGAGCTGCTAGCGGAGGTGGAAGCGAAGTTGGCTGCTGCCTTGGCAGACGACTCGCTGGAGTCAGTTTCTTCGGTCGTCCCGCAGCTGTTACGGTTGAGGTCAGTCGTAGTTCACCGTGTGCGGCAGTTTCTCTCTGCAGAAATCGCCTCCGCTGGTGAATCCAAAGCCAGCACTCAAGCAAAGCAGACCGCGCTCATCAGAGATCACCGGCTATTCTTCGCGTACCTCGGCTGCGTGCATCCACGCAGCGCCTACGAGGTCAGATCGCTGTACGTTTCCACGATCAGTGCGGTTTATCTCAAGCACTTCGCTGCTTACGTGGAAGCCCTGGGTGGTTCTCTATCCGCTTCAAAACGGTTCAATATCCTTTCGGTGGTGAGTTTCGCCAAACCCCCACATTCGACTTACCTCACCGAGAAGGTGAACTCCACCCCGCACTTCCCTTCCAGAGGAGCTACCGTGGACTACGTAGAGTGCTTCCGATCGGTCCACCGCTGTCTGTGCGACACGCTGACGTTCGAGGCCGCCTTCCTGAAACACTTCTTCGGTTGCTGTGATCCAGGGTTCAGCACGGCTCCTGCAGTGCAGGTCTCGGATTCATGCCGCCCTGAGTTGACATATCTGCAAACTAACCCCGAAGCCCTACTGAAGTCCATCACCAAGCCAGTGCTGGGATTGCTCATTGAGCATCTCGACGGCAGACCCCTCACGGATCCCCAGGAAACCTTCCTGCTCCTTCGAATAAACCAGTACCACGAAGATCTGATGAGCGTTCGAAACGTGTCCGGCCTCGAGTCCTTCCACGCGCTGCTTGAACGACGGCTGGTCCGGTCGCTTCGCGACACGATGCGACGACAAGTCTCATTGGTTCAGACATCAGTGGAGCAAATTCCAGCTGACTTGATATCGAGCCAGCCTTACGCCCCGGTACAGCGAGTGGCGTGTACTCTGGCGAACTTAGTTCTGATCGCCGAGACGCCGCTTCCAGTAAACGATGCCGCTTTCATGCTCGAGAGAACTGGGCCTCCTCGCCAGGCCGTCGACATCATAGCGCACCCCTGCCAGGCGCTAGCAACGACCCTCGACATGCTTGTTGAGGCGTGCACTGTAAAGTCCAACTCCTCGCCAGCCTTTCTCATCAATAACCTGGACTATTGTTTGCAGTGCTTCCTATGGCTAGAGGGCGGTTCGGTGGAGACAGCAATGACGCTGCTCAGAAGAGAGACCTCGGTCAAGCAACACCCTATCCTCGGGTCAGTCACGCAGCAGTTTGAAGACAGACTGGCAACGAAGGTGGAGGAATATGTCACGTCGATTTTGACCACAGGGTCCTTCAGTGAGCATCAATCCGTCGCCAAACTCAGCGGACATAATGAATCTCATGCGCCACGGAACGCTACCGCCTGAACCGGCCTTGCGTCATGTCGCGGTCTGGTTTCACCGCCAGTGGAAGTCTCTTCTGTCCGACGTCCACGAAAAGTGCATCTCGACGTTTGCCTGCCTTCCAACAGCTCTTGAGATCACGAAAAGGGCCTTCGCGAGAGTGCTGGAGTGCGCCACCACCCTGTCCGACGTCCTGAAGGGACACCCCGAGCTCCTAGATATTGTCGTTTCGCCGCAGATGATTTTACAGGAAGTGAAGCGATTCAAGTGTGCAGCGGAATAATGATGTGCAAATGTCCGAATTGGTTTACGATGAGCTCCTTCCAGAGGAGTATGGGTTATCACTTGAGCTCGACTCCCTTTCCGCTCTGGAGGTCGAGCCCAAGCTGTGCAGTCAAGTGCTAAAGCTGCTGGACGACGGTCTCAAGGACATGTACCCTCATCTTCGACGAGTATCCTCCCAGGACGGTCGGTTGCGGGTTTTGCTCAAGGGGCCGTTGTCCGTCGAGACTCACTCGGCGCTCTCTTCCCTGCTGGGGTGCGATCTGACTTTCTTGACGGTTGAAGTTCCTCGAAAGCAGCCGGTGTCGCGTGAGCAGTTCGACAGTTGGAAAGAAGTTTGGCCTATGGGGTACAAACAACCCTCTTGGCGACCAACACCCGTTACTGTTGAGACACGGGAGATCTACGATGCCGCCCTGAGACTCGTCGAGGGCATGGCTCGCGATGTGCCATTCATGGACGATCCCTGCTGCGCCAGTGCCTGCTGCATCATCCAAGGCACAACTGTGATCTCAGCGGAAACTCATAGACGAGACCGTGCAGGAGGGAGCCTAGCTGCTGGTGGGCCGTTGGCTCACTGCGGCTTTCGAGCAATCGAGGGCGTCGCGTCTGCGGTGCGTGAGTTGGAGGCGGGAGATGCTCACCCTCTCTGTAGACTTCGAATGAAACGCGACCGAAAGGGGTACAAGAACGCACTGCGGAAGAAACAGAAGACTGTTGAGGCTGTATCCGAGCGCTTCGCTGACTTGTCCCCATTGCCGACAAGAGTTGGGGCCCATCTAACAGCGCCTTTAGATTCGGATATCGGAAACCTTGATGGCTCTCAGTATTACTGCAAAGGCCTTACAGCGGTCTTCTCCTCGGCTCCATGCCTGTTCTGTGGCATGTGCCTCCTGCACAGTCGTATAGCCACAGTTGTGTTCCTCGACAGCTGCTCGCAAGAGGACCTGGAAACATCAGCGTTCGGCAAGCATTGGCGACTCAACGCTCGCCCAGATCTGAATCACAATTTCGTTGTCTACAAAGTATCGAAACCTCGAAACCCTAGCTGAAGGCGCAGTGTCGAAACCCTAGCTGAAGGCGCAGTGTCGAAACCCTAGCTGAAGGCTCAATGTGCGTGTTCCTGTCAACCCCAGCTGAAGGCTCAAGGTTCGTGTTCTAATTGCCGTAGAATTTTCTCTAAATCCGATGTTACCAGTGATCCCATGCACTAGTCGTTCGTCAGATTCGCCCCTTTTGACCGAAGCACACATCCTATACAACTTCTCAGACGGATTCTTCACTGACGAGGGTGAGTTGTGGTGGAACTCTAAGCCATACGAATTCCCTCAGGAGACTGTACTGGCAGTGGAGACCAAGGACAACGCTGTGGTTGTGTTAGAGCAGACCAACGGCGTTATGTCCTTGACTCACAACATAATCGACAACGGCAGACTTCGGACGACTGGCAGCCTACGACTCAGTCAGGCGCTAGATATCTCGTGCATGGCCACCAAAGAGGAGATGCTGGGCCAGACGCCTGTGTCGGCGGCTAACATCCACTGCGGAGCGGATGGGGCACGAGTGGTGGTGGGAACTGTAAGTGGTCAGGTTTTCATCTGGTCCATGCTTCCATGGGCAAAGTGGGTGGAGGCTGGCGCTGAGCACTACCTCCCTACACCTTGCCTGATCTCGGGGATTTCTGATAGTATCACCAACATACACCTCACATACTGGGCAGGCAAGATCCATGTGTTCGTGTCTACAGCCCAAGCAATCTTGATATACGAGGGCCGCGATAATCCCTGTCGGCCTCCTCGTCTGGTGTGGAAGGAAGTCGCTCTTGGCGCTGCCCAAAATCACACTCACTTGGCTTGGTCGACGAAGCTACTTCGCACATTGGGTGTGCAGCGAGTGACTCAAGGCGTACCAACCCCGCTACTGCTAGTTCTGAGCACCAGCGCTGTGTTCTTGTACCATCCCACCGAGGGCAACGTCTTGGCCGTGGCCCTCCCGTCCCTGGCAGACAATCGGCGCCTACGAGGCGTCTCAGTTGGTGTGGGAGGCCATCTAATGGTGACAACCAGCACTCGTCCTGTACCAAGGTGTGCTGTGCCGTTGGTGGTGTCACAGTCACTTCCCAACAAGGTTTCGAGCCTGTTCAAGCGAATACCCGTGACGTTGGCATCTCAGTGGAGAGAGTACATGACAAGGCCGACGCATGACTATGAATGTGGTGTGACCATCATTCAGCTGGTGGACACTCACAAGTACGTGGTGTTGGACGGAACATACGAGGCCTACGACGCCCACGTCAGCCTGAAACACGGAAACTTCGCTATCTTACTGGAGGACTGCAACGGGGTACGATTGTGCACAGAAGTGCTTTACAGAGAAAGGGAAAGAATGGAGGCTCTAGTGAATTTCGGGCATGTGGGTAAAGGCGATCGGCAACACAGACTGCAATCGCTCGAACGTTCGTTCGGGAAGGGCTCTTCTCCGCGAAGGCGCTTCAAAAATTACTTCTGGAGCAGGGGGAACGACTGTTCAAGTCGGGCCGCATGGACCAAGGAATTGCAGCGTTCCTGGAAGCTTACCCGACCTGCAGACCTGCCAGAGTGGTGGGACTGTTCCACGACCATCCAGAGTTGCTGCTACATTACTTGCAGAAGGTGTTTCTTCTTGGCGAGTCAGAACCATCATCGGGATACCTGTTCATTTGGCAGCTGATCTCTGTGACAGAGACCGCCGGGAACAAAAAACTGGCGAGAAAACTGCTGTTCACCGAAGAGGGAGGCCTCAAACCGGAGTTGCAGCAGTTCTCGACATCCTTCATCGATGAACTACGAACTCAGGGTTGCTCTAGCCTTGCGTTGGAGGTCGCCACCGCAGTTCAGTCCAATGTAGCAAAATCAGAAATCCTACTTCTGGATCTGGACCTTTGGGAAGACGGGCTGCAGGCCCTACAATCGCTCACTGTAGCTGAGCTTCACTCAGCATTCACAGGAGAGCGGCAGCACATCCTCCACCCCCTAAAGAACAGGAACCCCAACGAGCTGTTGGATATGTTGGTGCGCGTCGGAAAATGTGATCCGACTATGATTGGTGATGTGTACGGTGCCGTGTCCGGAGTTGGGGACCCAGAATTCCTCCGTGTCTTCTGTCATCGACTGTACGCGGAAATGGAGACCCCCACAGCCGAGCTGGTGGAACTGCTGCTGGAAGATCGAATCCTAAATGACGAACAAGAGAAAGCTCTGGAGGTGCTCTTGGTCAACCATAAAAACCTGTCTACCGAGTGTCTCTACTCCACGTTGATCCTCGCAAGACGTGTTGGACACCAAAAGCTCATTATGGTAAGTACCTAGGACCTGAATGATACAGCATTTGGGGACCATCCTAGGAACGGAGGCGGAGGAGTTGATCTCGCTCAGCTCATTCACCAATGTCGTTGAAGAGGAAACTCCGACTGATATGGATGCCGCCGACGACTCAGTTGGCTCTGGGTCCGCTGAGGAGTCCATCTCTGAAACCCTTCCAGAGAACTTGGTGGCCCTGACCAGCCTACTGGCCGGTCGTTGCGTGGCACGTCAGACCAACAGCAGGTGGGCCTTTGGTTACGCTACGGAAGTGGACAATGACAAGCTCGTGGATATCGTTACGGGATGCAAAAGTCTGTGGGAGTTGGCAGAGGTCAAGAAATCATAGACTCAACGATAATCATTTTCAACGGTTATTTCAAAAAATGACCATGCTGTTCCTGTTGGTTTTGCTTTTTCAGGCTCGAGGAGACTGCGTGTCACCAGACACAGGCTACCTCGGTGCTCTCCTGCTGGAAGTGCGCCAGGCAGCAAGTTCCCAAGAATGCCAGCTAGAATGTCAGCAGCGTCAGGAATGTCGGTTCCATAGTCACAGCACAGCCGACTCGAAATGCGAGCTCTTTTCCTACGCAACAGGCAAAGAGTCTCGACCTGCGCATAGCTCAGGCACGAAGTATTGCCCAACCTCCTGCTCCTCGGAAGGAGTGGTTTTGAACGAGAACGTTGACCTTGTCGGAGAGATCACCGCCGAGTCCACCCGAGGTTGTCGGCTTGAATGCCAACGTCAATCCAATTGCGTTGCCTGGTCTTTCAACTACGCGACGAGGAGATGCCTGCTCAAGGCGTCTTCGAAAGGCCGGTTGTTTCAATCCTATTGGCAGTCAGGAGCTGCCTTCTGTTCCGTGAAGTGTACGCACTCCCGAGTCCGAATAGACCGCACCCCTCTGTCAACTGTGGCCTCCGACACTGTAAGGATGTGCGCCAAGACGTGCAGCGCTACGCCGAGGTGCAGAGCGTTCTCCTTTGACTACGAAAACCACAATTGCGCCTTGCATTCTGAATACGCCCAGACGACTCCTGATGTTACCTTCCAGTCAGGAGAGACGCCATGCGAGGTGCCCTGTACGACCGCTGGCCACACCATTGAGACTGGCACGTTCATCTCCGACTTCGTTGGGGCCCCTACTGCGGATTGGTGTCGCGTTGCTTGCCAAGGCGATTCTTCATGTCAGTATTTCGACTTCGACACGGGTACGACTGAGTGCAAGCTCTATTCCGAAGTGGAGACCACAGCCCCACAGCCGTCTGCCGTCCATGGCACCAAGTACTGCTCCCTGGCGGCCGATTGCCTCGACAACGAGATATCGCTGGTAGGTGAAGACGTAGCATCACCGATTGATGGCGTCACTGGGCCTCAGCAATGTCAAAGTCTCTGCCAAATGAACGCGGCATGCAAGTTTTTCTCTTACAGCTACTGGAGCGAGGTGTGCCATCTGAAGAAGGACAGCTTCGACCGCACGCACAACATCTACGCACAATCGGGGCCACGTGAGTGCTCAAGTTGCAGCCGCTAAAAGTCGTCGCCTCGAGACACAACCTCCTTGCATGTTGGACGAAGAAGAATCGTGTGCTCGTTCTGGCTGGTGAACGAGCCTCGGAGGTCGCACAAGGGAGGGTAGGGCATCACGATGCCCTTGTCTTGCAAGTGCTTCAAGGCCCTGAAGTGCTTTTCGTTGCCAAGCTCGTCTAGCCACCGTCTACAGAAAGGTAGGGTCCCAAAGTGCGTGTCAATCGACTTCAGCAACTCCCGAGCACCCTTGAGCTGCACAGCTCCGTAGTTAGGGCTCTCAGTCCGCATGAAATGCGAACAGTCACCCCTCTCCTCCACCCAGCCCTTGCCAGTCGACGCAAAAGTCTCGATGGCGAAAATCTCGTTCTCTTCCATTCTATTCTGGTCGCTGGTCTTCACTATGGGCAGGGTTTTGCCTCCATGGATGTGGTAGGGAGCAATAGAGTGACTGTTGAGGTTCCGGATGGGCTTGATAGGCACCATCTTCCCTTCGATCTCCATCTCGTACGCAGAGAGCACCTCCTCAATGGCAGCCCCCACATCCGAAAACCGTACGTCTATACCAGCAGCCGCGATACCTGCCTTGGTTGCCTCCTTCGTACACTCTATCAGCGGGTCGAATTTGTCGTTGAAAGCCATCGTGAAGGCACAGTCCACGATTCTACCCTCTACGTGAACTCCGAAGTCGACCTTGACAATGTCATCATGTCCTAAGGTGGTCTCATCGCCGGTGTTGGGAGTGTAGTGGGCAGCGCAATTGTTCGCGCTCACACCAGTGGGAAATCCTCGACCGGACTTAAGCCCTTCAGCCTGCACCAACTCAAGGTACTTGGCTTCCAGACGCGAGCATATTTCAACGTAAGTCATTCCGGGCTGCACGAAAGACTGCAGATACTTACGGGCTTCGCGGTGTACTTCAGCTGCTTTGCGAACGTTGTTCCAATCTTCAAAAACAGCGGCGTCCTTTTTTTGGTTGTCCACATTTGTGTGTCGATCATTGTAGTGCTGAATGTCACCGACGGGATACTTCTTGTTGGTGTAGACCTCGGCCACCGGACATGTCGGTGGCATTGTTTGCCTACAGTGAGTCCTTTCAGCCCAGCTCCCAACCAACCGAAAACGGCTGTTATCCAACCCCTCAACGTGCTCGTTAATGTTCCACACCTTGCCGCCCTTCTTCTTGTTTCGTTTCTTCTTGGGCTTCTCAGTGGTTAATGGGGTTTCGAGTGCTGGCGTCTCGGCTGTCGCCGTAGCATCGCCGTTCTTGAGGTTCATTTTGCGCAATTCTGGTTTTGTGTAGCCGTCGAAGCGCAGAAGATTTTTTTACATCACAGGTGTCAATATTTCTTTACAAGGCCTGCGTCGTGGAAGTGACATTATAACTCGGGACACTGCTCGCATCAGTGTTATCGACGAAGCCAAATTCCTTGAGGATGACGGCCTTGAAGTATATACAAGCCAAGACCAGCACTATGCCCAACAGGAACCCGACGATAGCTGCAGAAGTATGCGTTACACAGCTGGAACAACAGTTGTTCTTCGCAGCTGATTTGGGTGGGTGGCAGCCATTGGGAGGGCTCTCCCTGCGAAATATGGGCTGCGACAGTCTCGGCCGATATGACGACGTCGTTTCCACAAGGGCGACCTGTGGATTCAGGTTCATTGAGCAGGGCAAATCGAGGCTCATGTCGGATTGGAACATGGGATTGCGAACAGCAACGCGAGGATGAGGCTCAGATACACACGACGCTAGACCTGGCACAGCTGCAATGAAGCTGGCGGTTGAAGGCTTCGGTGCAAGTACGTGCATTAAGAATTTGATGATTCATGTGTCTTTCGGGAAGACACGTGCTAAAATCACTTGTGGTTAATCATCTTGGTACGACGTATGATATGATGTCAAATAAGCTTAGTTACCCCAAATCCACTCTGGAAAAGCTGAGCTCCAGACCGGATTGCATCCGCAGGGATGCCAAACAATAGCAGCATCAACTCCGTTCCCTTCCGAAAGCCAGGAATCTATTTGAGGATACAAACAGGCACCTACGTAGTACATAGAGGTGAATATCACCAGAAAGACCAGTAGGCTTACCGATCGAGCATGCCACCGATTTCGGAGAATTCTCTTGAGAAGAAACGATTCAGGGATGAAGGGCTCCAGTGCCGCCCATCCATCAAGCGTGGGTAAAGGTAAAATGTTGATGGCAATGGCTATAACCTGATGGTAAATCATGAGGGCCAAGGCCAGGTGTGCATAAGTCACCGACCGCACAAGAGAGAGGGTGTGGAAGCCGATAGAGAGTGCGGCAGCGCAAGCGAGGTTAGCAATCACTCCACCCAGAGCTGTTAGTACTTTCCACCGTCTATTACGTAGCGAGTCCGGATGGATCATCACCGCTCCCCCGGGCAACGGCACGCCTCCAAGCGCAAGCATCGTTACAGGTATGATGACAGAGCTGGTGAGGTCTGTGTACTGAGTGATATCCAACCGGAGGTAACCGGAGTCGTCCATCGTCCAGTCTCCACCATAATAGGCGCAGATGGCGTGCCCTCCTTCATGTAAGCACAACGACACCAACCAGCCAAGCATCACCACTGCGGCGAG
The DNA here is from genome assembly GCF_019968985.1 of Porospora cf. gigantea B. NCBI lineage: Eukaryota > Apicomplexa > Conoidasida > Eugregarinorida > Porosporidae > Porospora > Porospora cf. gigantea B. The sequence goes on along the minus strand of NW_027178767.1, from coordinate 20,309 downwards.
AAGCAAGGACGAATGTACCAGCAGAAGAGAGACTAGTCCGATTCCGAAGAGAGCCAACATTGCCCAGAACTTCAACGAGATTTGTCCTGCCATGCCTGAGTGAAGGTGCATGTGCTGCCATACTCGTCTTCAAGGTGTGCGTAACACCCAAGAAAGGATCCAACGTTCTCCCTGGTCCCGGAAGCAGCTGAATGCTATGCCGCGTCCGACGAGCGCCTCACTTGCCATTGGCATCGATGGTACGCATCGACAATAATCGGACTTATTTAAGGATGAGTGCAGTGTGGCAATCCCTCGAGTTCCTCGAGCTCGCCGCGCCAGCATACCAAGTGCCGCCGGAAGCGTATGGATTGTCAAATTCTGACCGAGGAGCGCACTCAAGGTGGGTGCCTGATTTTCTTGTGATTCAGATCTGCTCGGTACGTTCTGAAGTGCCTCCAGGCCGTCGAAACATCCCTTGAAGGAGTCGTCGTTGAACATGAACTGTGGACGAAGAGGTTATCCAGTGCCATACAAGGCCTATCGCAGTTGTCAGACGAGCTGACGGTTTGGACCCCTGTGCACGCAGCCGTTCACAGCCGAACGGCCTCGGCGTCGAACGACGTGGGAGTCTCCTCCGTCACGAGCGCCATTATGCAAACGGTTCCTGGACAGAAACAAGTCCAGGCTGGAGCCCAGTTGGTAGCAACGGGTTTCCAGACTTTGGGGAGCGCTACAGGCATCGCCACTGGCTTCACGCCGCCTCCAACCGACGCCGTGGCTGCTCTGGTGTTTTCGGCGACGACTAAGGTCTCCGCCTTGCAGGCGGGACAACACTGTCTCATTCCAGCAGGTTTCTACAATCAACAGAGGTCTGCATACACCGTCATAGTAGTTTCTCGAACCGGCTCGGGCGCATGCTGCCTGGCCGTCGTGAACACCAGCCCTCTGGGGTCGCCCTACCATCCGTTCATGATTGGCTCTGCTGACGACCGCATAGGAACCCTCTACCGAGACGCACTCGTCGTGCTGGAGGACGTGGAATTCAGTCGCGTTTCTCACTCCGCTTTCTGGTGCATGGCCTTCGCGTCGTTACTGTATCCTGGAGGCGGTCGCAATGTAGAGTGTTTCTACTCCCGAGTACTTGCCTACCTAAATGAGAAACCGTTTTACCAAAACTGGAACTATTTCGATTTCGATCGGGTAGAAAACAAGTCCTTGAATGCTGGCGATTATCAGGTACCCTCTACCCGAATGGACGGTCCCGGACAAGCCTACTACGAACCCCGGAGCTTCCGCCTTCGCGCCAAAGCGGTAGCCACTCGAGGACGCGCCATCGACACTGCTCTGGGCTGCCTCCATTACTTGCTGGGGTTCGACAGAGGACTTGGCTCCTTGGAATGCAGGTGGGTAACGGAGGTGCTGGTTCCTCTGGGAATGCTACTCTGTGTAACACGAGAATTCAAGACGGTGGGAGCATCGACTTTTCGACGAGGTCACCACCAAATCCTGAAGCTTATCCTAAGAAGGCTCGGTTCTTCGGTGTCGCTTCTTCTTCGGAATGTCGGCACATGCACCGTTCTCAACCCGCTGGAACTTGCAGATCTGACGAAGTCTGTCATTCAAACGACACTTGATGCAGTGCAGACGTCGCTAACTCCACAGGAGACCAACCTGGGCGCTGGGTCTCCTTGTTTCCCAGCCGTTCTTTCAACGGTTCACACGGAACAGAAAGGCGAGCATTGATCTTAAATTTCATTCAGTTCAATCCTTTAACTCGTCTTACGCTTTCCCTTTTTTTGGACCGTTTCGGTTCGATTACGCTGACACCAGCCTCGTGGCCGGAACGCCGGTGCCGCCTGCTTTGGTGATTCCTGTTGACATCATGGGGGCGACGGTCAACCTCCACGACAAAAGGCTCACCCGCATCACGTCATTCGACGACTACTGCATGCGTCTTCGTCGCGTGGTGGACGCGGATACGGTAATGCACAACCAGCAAACCTTGTTGGAGCACTCGGCGATTCTTAGGTATCACCTAGTGCGGCAGACTGTGCTGACTCTGCTGCCGGGACCTCTGCCTCTTGATGACCCCAGCCGCTCTGCACTCTGTTTCTACGAAAGTGAATCCCTGTCCCGCAGCTGTCAGATTGAGCTGATGAGGCTGCTCTTTTTGATGACTCGCTCTCTCATCGTCTCATCTCTCGCGCTAAAGGCGACTCGGACATTGGACGCAGAGCGAATTGTGCTGCTCTCGAAGTTGTCCGCCGTATCAGATGCGGTGTTGAGGAAAGTTGCCTTTGACGCGCCAAGCCCCGTCAGCCTGCATCTCACCGGCACTGCCCCGGGACCCAAGGGGCTACTGAAGCCCTTCGGAATTGACGCCTCCTTCTTCGCTGAGCAATCGGAATTCTTCTTGCTGCTGGATCCAGTAGCGGCTGTGTGCAGGGGAGAGGTTCTGGACTACTTCCGGAGTGTTAGGAGTGTCGTTCCGCGTCATCAGATTATTTTCCAGTTCGAGCAATCATTAACACTTCATGCCGAGCTTCAACTTCTGGCGCAAATATCTCTTGGCATCGGTTACCAGGCACAATCGAGCCCAGTTATTCTCGGCCAATGCTTTACAGGCGAGGATGCTTACTTCTTGGAGGTGCTGCCAGAGTTGGCCTACTATAGGGATATAGTCTTGTATTTCAAGGCCTTCTGTTGCCCTGACGTGGGAAGTTTTCCACCTGCGAAGCAATGGTCTCTGAGCGACACACGCTTGTTGTGGTTGTGCCACAGTGACTTTCGCAAGAACCGACAGGTTAATATTAAGGCCTTCGGCAGACCGTTTGAGTGCCTTGCCTACGTAGACCGCAAGCGAAAGTCGAAGGACAAAAACTCCACGATCTTCACCCGCTTCATGGACTTCTTTGGCGGTTCCCCATCGAGAGCTCCACTCTCTGCGGCCGACCCCATGAACCTTGTCAAAGACAAGACGCCCATAGGCACCGAAGAAGACGTTTTGCACGTGAAATCGCTGCCGACCTTCAATGGTAGGCTATCTCAATCGGACGTGGAGCTACTGTTGCAATATCTGACGGCTCCGTACCTAAGGATCCCGCTGCTGCTCCAGTTTTTCACAGATGAGACGCGATTCGATGCGCTAGTCCATCCAGACCTCCAGCACGTATTGCTGGCGTCGCTGTTCGAGCCGTCTCTGTGGCTGCCTACCGTACATAAGGCCCAGCCTGCAACAATTCCGCCCGATTCAAGAGAGCACTTGGCGACACCGTTGGGCCTGCTCTTCAATGAACTGACCCATTCGCCATATGTCGTTCTTGACTGCCTAGAGTCTATGTTAGAAATGGCACTGGACAAGGACACGGGAAAGTTCATTGGTTCTTCAGCGGAATTACTCCTGTTCGTGATCCGGATGCTGATCTACGTTGATCGGTACGTGCTGGTATTACTTCGTCATGGACGCTACTGGGAACAGGCAAGCAGGGTTCTGGAGCAGGAACAGCCGGTGTCAGAGGAGGATATGCGCTTGCTTGACATCACAGGCCCAACCGATCTCAAGTCTGTCTCCGGCCACACCTCCTGTGCTAGAGGCCTGCGAACTATGCCAGAAGCCAGGGCCAATTTGCAGGAGATACATCAGCAGCTTCGCCACCGACTTAATCAGCAGGTGCTGCCTCTCCTAGAAGCGTGGGCTAAGAGGGCAGTGGAAGTCGCCGAGTTGCACGCGGCGTGTCGACTTCACGCACACATCGCGTTGCTCTACGCAGACATGGCTCCGGCGGAATTCAACCTGCAGACTGTTTCCATTCTGACGGTCTCTACGTTGTTTGTGCTGGCTCATCACCGGTTTACTGTAGAAGCACCGAAGGGGCAGGTCGAAAGCAGCCAGAAGGACCCCCAAACAGGGCCACACGACGCATTGGGCGTTGCAGACATGGAACTCTACGGCATATTGCAGAACCATCGAAGAACTCTTGTTACCTGGCTACGAAGCAATCCCTCCGAAGCCTCGGAAGTCTTCGCTGCCGCTGTGAGAACGCTGACGTTCACCGGTACTCGCACGGAAGGGCTGACAGGAGAGGCTCTGTCGTGGTCTGAACTCCGCACGTTTTGCGGTGGACGATTTGGACCCTTTTCGGGACTGGTGGAAGTTATGAATGCCGCTGCTCCCACGATCCTGGACGACATGGAGTGTCGAGTTGCAGAAGACGTGGACGAAGGGCCAAGCAAGAAACCCAGCGGTATTGGTTCGCTTATCAGTGCCATAATGCCGCGGGCTCGTTCGGGTCTGAAGGAAGAGAACGTGGAATCCACCAAAGCAAAGGAGTGTTTAGAGCAGTACGAGGCGTGGTTGGGTTGGGTCACAGGCCAGTTGGCGGAAACTGAAATCGACCTGCAGAGGGGCAAGTATAGCCTACGCAGAAACCGCATGGAAGTGCTGGAGCTGTGGGTTAACGACTTCACTGACTTCGTCGATATCTTCGGAGAGGTTGATGACAACAGTAGCTTTCAATGCGCCCTGATCAGCGCTACCCGTCAACGGTTCTGGTGCCGATTGGTTGGTTACCGACACGACTTAATTCGATGGCAGCCGGATGCCGATCCCCCCCGCAGTCTGATGGCAAACCCCATTCCCTTCAAGGCCGAGGGAAAGCACTCTTGGGTGGGCCCAATTTTAGACCCTTGGCGGTCTGTGCACCTTCCCAGCGCCGCACTCATGGTAGACCGCGCAGACCCAATCTCCAACTGCGTTGTGCGTCTATCTACTGATGTCGTTCCACCGTCGACGGATCCTGATGTGCGCCTGCCAAGTCACCCATTGGAAATCATGGTGCACAGACGTCCACCTCGAGTGGAGCTCTTCACCATTCATGAACATGGACGCCGTCTCTATCGTGTCCAAGTCTACAGCAGCAACTGCCATTGCTCGGCGCGGTCCTACATTGGAGACAAGATGGTCGCCACTAGCGTGTGGGAAGGCCCACAAGTCTCTCTGCTGGAGGGCGGGTCCACCGCGTATCCTCCTCCCCCCAGGCAACCGAGCTTAGTACTTACGCGTCAAACCACGCCCAGCCTGGGAACTGAAGTCTTCGTACCCAGAAGACTTCTCGAGGGGCTGGTCCCGTCGTGTCTGCTGTCAATCTATGAGTTCTGGCAGCGGGCAAACGCCGGTGTGCACTTTTCGGAGGACGGTCGAACTTCTGTCCTTGTAGGTTCTTCTGGCGAGCCGGATTCGTTTGTCTCCATTTGGGGTCGAATCCCGACCGAGGATTTGGGTGTGTCAGGTTCAAAGCCTACTGCCCTTCAGATCCAGATTCTGCCCACATCTGAGCTGTCACAACACGCGTTCATTGAGAGCAAGTCACAGGCTCCCTATCCTGGAGAAGCCTGTGCAATCATAAGCAGATACCCCCTGAATCAGAAGAGTGCTCCTACTGAGGCTCCAGAGTCGGAGAGAAGCTTCATGGACCTGGCCCTCGCCGACAGAAGCAACGCACAGAATTGGGGCCTTGATGAGGAGGCTGTGCTGTCCTTACTGAACCTCGATCAGATGGACGCCGACTTCCAACCTCTTGTAGACACGCTGCTTCGCGTGGAGGAGAGGAGCCACATTCTCGTCTGGGGACCTCCAGTCAGACTAGCTGGAAACCCTGCTGGCCTTCCAGAGGTTCCGCTGGAGTCGTCCGACCTTCACGCATACGGAAAACAGTGCTTCTCGGTCCTAAATCGACACTACCTGCAGGCCTGGCGCTCAGTTGAATCTGCTGCACCGTTAGTAGAGCTCATCGAAATGCCACGTCTGGGGCTTACATTCCGAGCGACTCCGTCGGTGATCGGGCTGACGGACAAAACTGTGAAGGTAAAGTACTTTTGCGATCAGCATGCCGGTCTCTACGTCTCCTACAGACGCATTTCGCCGGCATCGCTAACAGCAAACTTGATTCGCGGTCTTCAGAATTCCCTGCTGTTGGAGAACAATGACGGCGACTTTTTCCTGTTGGTGTCAGCCACAGCCAAGCCAGTCAGAGTATCTCGCAATCTAGACTTGGAGACGCTCACCACCAGCAATGAAGGTGGTCACATGTCTGCTGCCGCTCGCCTTGCGCTCTCCTCCAGTCTGCACCAGGCAGACTCCCTGGCTGACAAATCCCGTTCGGAGCACCTGCTGGCCGCTCTGACCCCGAGTATCGTTCTCGACTGCAGCAACAAGGAGTGGTTAGCCAATCTGGGATGTCTTTCGCCGAAGGCGATTCCCTCGATGAATGCCCTGAACCCCCCTGCTAAGTCCGATGAGTGGTCGACTCAGGACGTGGTCGTTGTGAGGACCCACCTCTACCCTGTGCACTCAAGTAGGTCCTTCCTGTTCACCACCACTGTCGGCGCCGGCCTCTATTTGGTCATACAGCGGTTTATGGCACGAATGTACGCTGACGTTTGGAGGTTGATGGAATCCAGTGCGCTGTTCAGTGGGGAACCGCCTACAATTGAGGAGAAGCAGTTATGGCAGTCTTTGGATTCTCTCAACGCGTCCTACGACTTCCACCCTGACGCCCATGCGACTCGACTTAAGATCTTTCTGACGGCTCATAGGCAGGGTCTTGTAGCAATCTCCGAGTCCAGCAACCAGATACGAAAGAACGTCACAAAAAGGCTGCGCCAGGTAACAGGGAGGAAGAAAAGACGCCGAACTTCGATTCCGGCGGCCCCAGAAGGTCAGGCCTCCACCACTCCCCCTAAAGACAGCGAATCCTTCTCGCTGCTCCCATCCTGGAGCCTCGAGGAGGACTTGCTCTGTTACTTCGTGAAACTCAGCTACGTGCACGCCAACTGTCGTCTGTCCCTGGCGGAATTGCGAGCGCTGATCGATCTTGCTGGACCCCAGTGGACGCAGTCGGTGGAGAACCATCCGTTGACGGGCAACCGTCTGCAAACAGTGCAGTACTACATTAATTTGACAGAAGGATCTCGAGAGCTGCAGGAGCTGTCCTTCCGGACGCCGAAAATCCCTGAGATCATCGATTATGACGGTCATATCGATCAGTCCTGTGTCGAGACGTCTGGATCCATCGCCGACGGTCTCCAGGCCATCATGGGTGCCGTCGTTCATTTCAAGCCACCGGATCGCCCCTTGAACGGCGTCGAGGCGTTGGAGTACTATTTAGATCTCGTTAACCGCCGCCCTTTGAACGCAACCACGGACTTCTTCACGCTTTATTGTCTGCTTACTGGACAAATTCAGGCGTCGGTCCTCCCACAGGAAGGAGCGTATTTGTGGGGAGTGCTCGCTACGAGATTGGTAGGTACATGGGCGAAGTCGAGTGCCATGAGTGCTCTCAGAGTGCTGGCCAATCACCCGGAGATCATTCAACAGATGCCTGCCATTCCCAGAGAGAAGGGGAAGACCCGAGGTTGGAGGGACAGCTTCGTTTTCAAGCAGTCAGAGCCAGTTCAAAAATTCTACGAGTCTCTGTTCGGTACGCTGAGGAGTCTTCACGAGGGTGGCCGATTGAGATTGCAAGCCAACACTAGGCCGTGCCCTTCCATGGCTGTCACGTCATGGGTGCTCCCGATGGACCCAGGTTGCCGAACGTTTCACACATCTTCCTTGTCCTCCGACTTCGGCTGCGAAAGTCGACGGCTAAGGCCTGTCAACGTCGCGTCGCTCTGTCGCAAATTCCACATGGATGTACCGCCAGGTGATCCAGAGAAGTCATCTCTGCCCTATATAACGAAGAGTCTGTTGGCAACGTTGGCTGAGAAGCCGCTGCCGTTCACAAACCAACATACTTTGGTGTCCGACGTCAGGGGCTCTCCCCCAAGCAAGGAGGCTATGGACCTCCCCAACCGTTTGAAGAACCATATATCCTCTGCAACTCGTGTCGGGCGCGAAACTATCAAGAGGTTTTCTGCAGAAATTCAGGCTGTGCAGCAACTGTCGAAGGTGTCCAAGCCAGGTCAGATGTCCTTCCTTCAGCTGGAGGAAGTGGAACGGTCACTCGAGTCCCCAGAGGCCCTCGCCAAGGTCATCCAGTATGCCGAGATGCTGAAGGCGCTGTTGACTAAAACCTTCCTCCAAGACGGGCGCTTCGTCGACGCCGGTATCAAACTGGTGGCTCAGTTCGTGAACTCGGCAAGACACGTATCCAGTCTCGACCAACTGCACCATGCAAGGAGCTACGAGGTCGGCGTTCTCACGGGTGCAGAGCCCGTAGCGTCGTTCGATGCCCTCGTCACTCTGCTGATGAGCCAGTCGGCAGAGACTGCCATTCAACGTTTCAATCCGTTCCTATCCACCGAAATGACCAGCGATATCCTAAGTCTCGTTGGCACTGTACTGTTGATTGTCAACCGCAGGTCTCAAAGTGCCCGGTGCCTCCATGACGTCATCGACTTGCTGGAAAACTTGGCTCGCTACCCGCTCTCTGTAGACTCGGCTGAGCGGGAGAAGTTGGTATCCTCCACAAAGATGCTGTCCAAGTCCCTGGCCACCAATCTTAGTCAGGCGCGCCACTACGCCCATGCTGGCCAGGACGACACCGTTGGAGATTTTGTGGACTGGCAGACCTTAGGATGGTCTCAGGACCACACAGCCTCCTTTGACAAGTCGTGGTTCGTGGCGCTGGACCCTCGGTTCTTGGTGTTTGAGTTCGCGTACAACATTCTCCTTCGAAAGTCACAAGTGGAATTGATATCAAAGTTCGTTGCAGCGGTGAAGGAGGGGAGGTCCGTTTGTCACCAGATGATCATGGGAGCCGGCAAGACCACGGTAGTTGGGCCACTTCTAGCTCTACTGTTGGCGGATGGAAATCGTCTTGTCACCCAGGTATGTCCTCATTCCCTCCTGGAATTCACTCGTGCTGTTGTGCGGGAGAAGTTCTCAGCAGTCATCTGCAAATCAGTTGTCACATTCCAGTTTTCAAGGTCATCGAATCTTACACGAGACACGCTACTGCAGCTACACCACGCCAGAGACAACAAGAGTGTTGTCATGGCCACTCCTACATCCCTGAAAAGCCTGTTCCTAAAGGTGCTGCAGCTGCTGGACATTCTAGAAACAAGTGCTTCCAACATGACGGAGGTAGATCGTGTTGTGGTTAAGGGCCAACAGCAAATTGTCAGGCTGCGCAACGTGCTAGGCAAGGTGATCGGTGTAAGACCGGCAGGTTCCCTCCGAAAACCCACTCGGGACGATGGAATTCTAGCCGCACAGGTTGCCAGCGGACAGCCTCTCTCTGAGCCGCAGATTCGAAGCGTGCGCAGAGAACTGGATCTGGCCCTGCAGGCCTTAGATCTGTTTACAGGAGGGTGTCTCATTCTAGACGAAGTTCATATTCTGCTGCATCCTTTCAAGTCGGAACTACATTGGCCCATAGGCACTAAGGTCCCGCTTGACTTCACTGTGGCTTCAAAGGAAGGTGCCGCTGAAGACCATGTTGAGGAGAGCGGACTTCGCTGGCAACTGGTCTGGCACTTGTACGACGCGGTATTCTACTTCTCTACTGGCAAGGTCACCTGTTGCGCTGAGCATCCTCGCACCAAGGCTGTGCTGGAAAACGTGAAGTCCGTGCTCGTGGATGGCATTGGCCTTCGGGCCTGGCAAACGACACCCCATGGCATTCTTCTGTCTCAGGCGTTCTACCAGCAGAGTCTAAAGCCGGTGTTAGCTCAGTGGGCAGTGATCTTTTTGGAGTCAAAAGGGTACAAACCACGCGATCTGGAACTAGTGATGAACTACATCTGCTTGCCGATGGCTGTGGACCCGTCTACGGATCCTCTCGCCGGTCAGGTCATGCGGAGAGTGGACCACCAGTACAGGGGATCAAGCGCTAAGCTCCTGAATTTGACTCGAATGTGGCTGAACAGCCTGCTACCCCACTCCTTGGGCAAGGTGAATCGCGTTTCTTTCGGGTTGCTGCTGCCCTCAGAAGTGGACCCTACCGCCAACACCCCACCCACCCGGCAGCTACTGGCTGTCCCATTTGTGGGCAAGGACGCGCCGAGTCTTGCCTCTGAGTTCAGCCATCCTGATGTGCTCATTGCGCTCACCATCGCTGCTTACCGACTGCAGGGGTTGAGGCATAGCGACTTCCTTAACGCCATCAGCAATCTCCTGGAAGAGGTAGCGTCCTCCAGCGCAAGCGGCGTGAAGATTTCGGAATCCAGGCCTGTACGAGAGTTCCGTAGGTGGGTAGAGTCAGCTGGAGGACGCGTCCGAGGAACCAAACGTGTCGCTGAGTCCTTATCCGTCCCTGACGAGGAAGACGTGCAGACTATGACGGCCGATATGCTGCTAGCAAAGTATCCTCGTCCTCCAGACGTGGCTGACCACGGAGGCCTCGACAACACCATAACAATGGACGCAGTCACATTCAACCGTCTTTGGTCTCTTGAACTGGTGGACTTGCTCGAATCCGACCAAGTCGATACCCTCTACCGGCTGCTGTGGAACGAACCTCTAGTGATCAAGCACCTGCTCCTCAACATCGTTTTTCCTTTGTGTATGGAGCACACCTCACTGCAGCTGTCTGCCTGTGGCCAGGAGTTAGGAGGCAACCTAATATTCAAGACCCGGGTGGGCTTTTCTGGAACGCCCTCTGACATGCTACCAATTGAGTTCGGTAGGTGCCAATTCGAGTCGGGAACGGACGGAACGATGCTCAGCCTGCTGACGAATCCCAGTGTGATGCACTGCATCGTGCTGCCGACGAACTGGTCAGTAATGAGCTTCTTGCAGGAGGTGGCTAACTCGGCTCCGCAGTGCTTGGCTCTTATAGACACTGGCGCACTTGTAACTGGCTTCTCGAACTTCGATGTTGCAAACACACTGCTGGACCTCGGAATTAGGGTGGATGGCGTCGCCTACCTTGACGAAGACGACAGACAAATGTTGCTGGTGAGATGTATCTTGATTCATGATTTCAGTTGCGTGACGGGAGACGAGTGCTGAAACTCAGCCAATGTGGATTGTCTCCTGATCGCAGGTTCACATTTTACGACCAAGTGTAAGGTGGTGGAGGCAGTTGCTCACACAGGCACACGCAAGGCTTGGACATCCAGCAAGCCGTAAATGCGGGCGCTTGGATCACTTTGGGCAAGGACCTTATTTTTAGGGACTTCGCTCAAGGCGCGTGGAGGATGCGGCGAATTGGCGAAGGGCAGGTACTCCGCATCGCCACCACTCCAGAGGTGGCGAATCTGGTCGAGACCATTTGGAGAGAAGCGAAAAACCTGCGAGCCAACGAGACTCTGTTCAACCTCGAGTCCCCTGCACACCCTGATGACGTGCTGAGTCTAACTCTGGGCGACATGCAAGAGTCGAAGGCAGTGCCGGACAGCGATCTGCGTGCTGTCCTCCAGGCACTCTGTGGCTGGCTTATTTTGGCGGAGATTCAGACGGACGCTATGCAGCATAACCTTCTGTGCGTGCAGTCTGTTCGTAATATCTGGCGAAAGCACGCCTACCGGCAGCTTGTTCGCAGACACATCGAATTCGAGGTGGACGAGGTTCCCGCTGCTCTCAGGGAGGCTCTCGACGTCTTCCGAGACGAGGTGGACTTCGCTGTGCCTACGTACTCTGTACGGTCACATTCGGGTCATGATAATCTGAAGCACGAGGTACTTAGTCGGCACAAGTTCATCCTCAAGGAACGCTCGTGCTTACCGGTGGACGAGCGAACGGACAAGGAGATCGCAGAGTTCCTTTTGAAAGAACTTCACGAGGTTCATGTCCGGTCTACGCGCGACACCGACGCGTACGATGCCTATGAGGCTCAGATGGAAGCTGAGGAGGAAGAGGAGGAAGAAGAGGAGAAGGAACAGGAGCAGCAGAAGGAACAACGACAAGAGCAGGAACAAGAACATGTAACGGAAGAGGAAACCCCTCAGAGTCAAAAGTGGAGTCGGGGTCCCGCGAATCCCCACCCCTGGACACTGCACGACCTTTCTAGAGGTCCTTGGGAAACCGAAGCATTCTTTCCGCTGAAGGAGTTCGGTGTGTTCCGGAAGCTGGGGAAGCGAGCGAAAGGGTTGGGGTTTCCCGAAGAGCTGTGGGTGTCGCAGAACTACTACGACCTGTCCTGGTCTACCACAACGCATAGACGCTTGAAGAACTGTTCCGTAGTGATGGAGTGGATACCAGACTCATCACGTGAGAGCCAGATTAGCCTGGATTACCATCGTCGTTTTACCAACGTCATCGCGGCCTACAAACGTCCCGACGGTACGATTCCCGTGTCGAAGCTGACATCCGTCTTGCTGGATTTGGACATCGTCGAGCATCACGCAGATGACCCCAGCATTACCCAAGCTGAGGCCCAAACCATATCCCGAGTTCTACTTGACAGAATCAGCCACCTCCGCAACCTCCCCGCTGCAGAGGTAGCTGCGCTCCTTCCTCGGGGCTGCACACCCCGCACGACCCCGCCCCCAGCCAATCAGAAGGCCATCGATGCGCTGTTCGCAGCCCCAAGCATTCCCGTCAACACCCTCCGCTCTCGGGGGCGGGCTATCCACGCTGTGGCTGCCACAGCGGACGCGCCTCTGCTGAAGTCGCAGGCCGCGACCATCGACCTGCTGGGCCTGGCGCATGCCCCTCCCCCAAGGAAAATCAACAGCGACTTGTTGGAGTTGGACTCGCAGCCGACCACGCCGGTGACGGCACGATCGTTTGACGCCGAGTTCACCACCGACACGGTGACGGAGAATGAATTGACTGTAGTGTTGATGGTTGAGGGATGGCAGGGACTACTGGAAGGACCCACTGGAGGCTCCCCGCTATTTGGGAGGACAGACAACCGCTACTACCTCATCTTGAGCCTGGAGGAGGCCGAGGGCATCCGTGCCTCCGCCCACGTCGCCCAGAAGTTGAACATCCGCACTCCGATCTATCCGGGAGTGCGAGTAGCTCTTCGGCACGTAAACGCGCGCTTCTCTCTGATTGACCCCCTTTACGCACCCAAATGTGAGGTCTGGTGGTCGGTTTAATGCAGCATCCCCGCCTCCTGGGCCACCTGACGTCCTAGCACCGGTTTTCCTTTCCGCACAGCGCTGGTCACGCCGTTCACGGCTGCAAAGGACGTCTCTTCGCACGTTGACGCTGCAGGAGCAAATGGCGTACCAATGTCTGCGTTTCGTTAACTCCGAGCTCTTCTTCACGATGAGACAGGTGTCGCTGATCCTTCGTGCCATCCCAAGCTCAACTCCGCAAGAAAAGGAGCAGTGGTTCCTCGAAGTGAGGAAGTGTCGTCGGCGTTTCCAGAAGTTCGCGCTACATCTTCCAGGTCAGCAGTCGTCGAGGCAGCCCCATCTTTATAACAGCAAAACGCAAGCCGGAGCAATATCAGTTCGGAACTCGTTCCTTATCAACCTGTTCATTTAATCTGAATCGTTGCGATATATTTGTTAGATTGGTGTGGGCAGAAGGACGTAAATAAATACATATTACTGATGACAGCCACTGAGTTGATTCAACAGGCTCTCCGAGCGCATGACGTCGTTGCGTTCACTAAGTCGTGGTGCCCTCACTGCAAGCGAGCTGTGTCAGCTCTGCAGCAGTTGGATGTGTTCCACAATGAAGTTATTGATGATCGTGCAGACGAGGCGGAGATTCAAGACGAGCTAAAGAAGCTATCCGGCATCAGGACCGTTCCGCAGGTCTTTGTGAAGGGTAAATTCTTTGGTGATGGCAGTAAGACAGTTGCTGCTATCACCAACGGAGAACTCCAGAAGTTGCTGTGAGTGAATGTGGAATAATAGCCATTTCATGGGTAGTCGCGACTTCGCTCTGCATTCACCATCTAGGGCAGGGCCGTTGTGGCAGTCTGTTGGACCTAGGCTGTCTGTCTGCTACGAGAACCTTCTCACCAGACTCGATAGACGGAAACCTAAACGGTCTCGACGACTGGTGAAGGCGTCGCGACTGGAGGGTGAGTGTGTGGGCGTGGCGTCTGCCTTCGTGCCAGCTGGAGACTGGTTTCCCTACGCGTACGAAGATCTCCTAACATGCGGAGGTCGAGCTCCATCAAGGACTCCTGTTGTCTTAAACTTCCTCGGACTCCATAACGAAGCTGTGGAGCTCACGTCCCTCGTCGCCTTCAGGTTGGATGGAGCTGACGTGCTGATTCCTCGCCGGTTGGGGATTTGGCATCATGGGATCGCAGATGCCAGGCATTTAAAAGTTGTTGCATGCCCCAAGCGCTTCCTCAAGCTGGGCGTGCTAGTGTGGAAAGGTGACCAGTGGGCCTTGGGACATTTCGTAAAGGGTACGGAATTCTCCACTGTTCGGAGCTACATGCAGAAGGCCTGTCCTCTGTCAAAGGGCTGTGATGTAGCCACCCTTTACGCCGTAGGCAGGTCGCTGATTGCGGAACGAGCTTCCACTAGAATAATGGACGGCATCGTTTCCTCTCAGGAAGAAATCCACCTGTTGCTGTTGGACAAGTCCGTAGAATCCTGGACGGCTGACGTCTCGAAGCCCACGGCTATAGTCAAGTTTGGAACGCTGCCGCTGAGCTTCATGGGGAAATCTTTGACAGAGGGTGCGCTCAGAGACGACCAATGGCGTGAGGTCATGGACGCCTGCGTCCTCTGTCCCGGTCCTCACGCTCGCACGTTCCTCATTGGCGGCGATACCTTGGCGCTGATGGATGTAGAGGCCTCGCGGTCGCGACTGCTTTTCCCCCTGGACAACGAGGCCGGATTCCATTTCAGGGCACATTCGACATTGTATTTTGGGCACCTCAAATCGCGATCTGGACATGCTATCACCTGTCTAGCGCGACACCCCATATGGAGCTTCCTGATCGCTGGCATCTGCAACGGAAGCCACACAGGATTTCTTCTGGACAGTAGGACCGAGGAGGGACCATTTCTGACCTTTCCGGTGCCGTCGTTTGAAAGTACTTCATCGATAGCTTCTACCCTTCAGTGGGCGATATGTCGATCCTCTAGAAGCGTTCTCGAGAAAAGGACAAAACTAGGTGTAGACTACCTTCTCATCGGATCATCTGAGAGCGAAGACGTAGTCATCATCGGCCTCAACATCGCTAGGACGAGTCGCCCACCTAGACTCTTGGATTTCGTCACTCCATCGCAAAACAAGACGCATGTTTTCGAAGAATTGTTCCGTGACAGATCGGAGTTGATGACCCGGAATGGGATAGGTGCCACTACAGAGGCCAGCAGTTCGGACGCAAGCGACGACTCGGAGGACACAGAGGACCCCGCGAATCCCGAGGCTGGCTCTCGCAGTCTTCGTCGAGCCAGGAGGAGGCTCCAACGTACGGTGCAGACGGCCGCTCCGCTAGATCTCCGACCAGAAAAGATTCCGTTCTTCCCGAATTTTTCTCCTGCTTGCATGAACGTCGTCAAGGACGGCAAGGCGTACGTAGACCGGAAGGCGCTGTCGGGCTTCGTGGGCTCTAGCAGAAGGCCTGCCGGAGTGGACGACTTTCAGGCGCGAGTTCTAGTTTCGCGCGCTATCAGGCTGTCCTGTACGACGCATAAGAACCCCTGTAGTGCCGAGACTGCCGGTGCCAGTCTATTCCATGGTTGGTGCGGCGTTGCTCTAGTCCCCAAGGAGGACGTACCGGTGATGGTGCAGGGTCCAAACTGTTGGATGCCCCAAGCACCTGTCGAGTCAAACGACCTCATTCTTTTATCCCGCGCTGCTTCCGGCACTACGTTTCACCTTCCTTTAAGCTTCACATCTCTGCTGACGGACGTGCCTGGTTTCTATCCTAATGTAATGCACCGCGAGCACCGCCTCTGCCGAAACACCACCGAGATGGAGCCGGCAATGCGAAGTTTGAAGTCCGATGACCTTGGTGACAAGGTGAATGGAGATTTTTTAGGCTACCCTCCTGTCCTCGGACTGGCGACTAGCGCCTCGCTGGACCGTTTTGTGCAAACTGAAGCCAGTGGCGTTAACAACGAGCATAACCGTGATGAGCTGGAGAAGCCACTGGTTCCAACAGCCGGTCCCACGGGTCTCTCTATGATTAAAGCATTGGAACAATACCAGTCTGAACCACGCGTCGATGATCGTTTCGACGACTCACAAGTGGTACAAGAAGGCCTAGGGAACGCCATGAAGCGGATTAAGCGGGGTACAGCAGTGGGCTACAACACCGCAATGAGATCTTTGGATGCTCAGCCGTACCCAGACGCCCCAGTGGGGCAGTTCTGGATGCCCCTGGATAGATGCCTGCCGTTTTCCAACTGCTCTTGTTCCCTCCCGCAAATGGAGCCAACAGAGTCGATATCCGGGGTTTCCGAGGCTGGAATCGTCAGGCCTGGGTACGTCTCGATTGAGACAGCTCAGGCCCTGCAGCTACTTCGCCACCGGTCTCACGATGCCAGATCTAACGACAGGGTGTCACGGTTTGAAGTCGACGATACGAACGGCCCTGTACAACGATTCAATAGATGCACTGGTGGGCCTGGGGAAATCATGACTGCGGTGCCTGCTGGCACTCCATGCCTGTTGACCGACATTCGCGACTGTGTTGGTCTTGAACGAGTTGTCTCTGACGGCGAGGACGAGGACGACGGCGAGGACGAAAGCGATGGCGAGGACGACGCCACCAGAGCCACGGAGACGTGTTCCACAGTCGACAACCACGCCGTTGTCGAAGTTTCAGATCCTCAGAGCAAACCGCTGCTGAATGCTCGGAGTTGGGACATCAACTATCGTATTGGAAGGCTTCAGGGCCCATCAAGTCTTCTGCGTCGCCTGCAGAGAATCAGGCGTCGAGCAACTATTGCCACACGGATCCAGGCGGTAACCTCTGAGTGTTGCCGAAAAGGAGGCTGCAGTCAACGATGGTCGATTGTAGTGTCACGAAATCCACAAGGAGAGCCGCCTCGGCCGACACGAGTTCTATCCTGGCCCAAATCTGCCGTGCGACATGCCTTCAAAGGTTGCAGTGGATTGCCGGTAAACTCCATGAACATCGGCAGGGCTGTTTCGGGATGGACAGGGTTCGAGGTGGACGCCGTCAGTCTGAGGAAATTAGGCGCTAGCGCCCGTAAGAAAGCCCCATCCATCGTGGACTCGTCCGTAACGCCTCGACAACGAAACTTTTGATACTTCTTCACTCATGTTTAATCACAATTTCACACTTCACTCATCTGTCTCCTCCGCCTCAGGCTCGTCAAGCGTGGTCGCCTTTGGCGTGGGGAAACTCTTCTTCATGACCATCTCTCGCAGCTCATCGTCTGTACAACGACGGGCAGGTTTTTGCGCTTCCGCTATTGGGGTCTGCCGACTGCTAACGAAAGTGGTGCCAGTGACCAGGACCGGGTGACCATTGACCATTCGAGTTTCCTCGTACTGCACCTGTTGCCCTTCGCCGTTAGTTAGCCCGGAGTTCATCAGAAGCCTAAAGATTTGGGGCATCAGCAGGTCTGCCTGCAAAACGCCTACTTCAGATTTCTCAGAGCAGCGCAGTCGCATGTCCTTTTATGAGGTTTTTTGCGAAATTCTGAATGATTCCGGAACCAGAGGTACGCAGAGGCCTTCACTGCTTGGGATCTCGTCCTATACACACCTCACATATCCCAGTCACCTAAGCACGTCGATGACGGCCGCACGGCACAAGTCATAGTGGTCATCGGCATGGCTGGCAGTGGGAAGACCACATTTGTGACAAGGCTTGCGGCACATCTCCGCCAAAATATGAAGAAAGCTTACCTTGTCAATCTGGACCCAGCAGTTCGCTCTGTGCCCTACCCTTGTAACATTGACATCAGAGATACCGTCAACTACAAGAACGTCATGAAGCAGTACGGACTAGGCCCTAACGGCGCTATCATGACCAGCCTCAACCTATTTGCCACTAAGTTCCATCAAGTCTTGGAACTCATGGAAAACCGGAAAGACGCTGTGGACTACTTTATTGTGGACACGCCAGGGCAAATTGAAGTGTTCAACTGGTCTGCGTCAGGATCCATCATTCTCGACGCTCTCGCCGTTTCTTTTCCTACCACTGTCTCTTTCATCGTGGACACCAAAAGATGCGAGAGTCCCATTTCGTTCACGTCCAACATGCTTTATGCGTGCAGCGTGCTCTACAAGACCAAGCTGCCGTTCATACTAACTTTCAATAAGACCGACCTGGCATCGTGGCACGAGAGAGCTGAGTGGCTCAACGACATTGACGCCTTCTGCTCTGCAACACAGGCGGAGGACTCGTATGCTGGGTCACTCTCTAGATCCTGCGGAATCACGATGATGGAGTTCTACCGGTCTATTAGGCACACTGGAGTGTCTAGTGCCAATGGCGATAACTTTAGCGAGTTTGTAGTCAAGCTGGAAGAGGCGTATGACGAGTACCAGACCGACTATGTGGACTGGCTTCAAGTGCAGAGGGACGCGGTGAGGATGAAGCGTGAGCAGGAGGCCCTGAGCAGTCATCAGGCGTTCCAGGAGGACTTGGACAGAGATTTAGTGCTCAAATCTTCTGGATGAATTTGTTTGAGGGGTGTCTGATTTCCCTCGTGGGCAAAAACTTAGTGCAAAGATGAATTTGTAGCACGCATTGAGCGAAAATAGCAAAAAATGACTAGGATGAAAGGCCTGCACGCCGCGTGGGTGGTACCCGTAGACTCGGACTCCGAGCGCAGAATCCTCACCAACCATGTTGTGGGCGTGGAAGGAGATCGCATCGTCTGTGTGTTGCCCGTTGAGGAATTCAGGAGCCGCTATTCCTGCGAGGTGGAGTGGCTTGGTGACCACAGCTGTCTGCTGCCTGGTTTCGTAAACCTTCACACACATTTGGGAATGTCGCTGCTGAGAGGTTTTGGCGATGATATGGAGCTCATGTCCTGGTTGCATGACTTCATATGGCCTGCGGAGCAGAAGATGATGAGCGACGAGTTCGTTACGTTGGGCACGTCTCTTGGCTTGCAAGAAATGTTACTCACTGGCACGACCACTGTAAATGACATGTACTTTCACGAAGTCGCGGGTCTGCAGCAAGCGAAGCTGATGGGAGTTCGAATGCACAACGGTCACAATGTTCTCAATTTTGGAGACGCAGATGCCCATGAGATGAACCTGAAGCAGACGGAGAAAGAGATTGTCTCGACTCCGGCGTGTTATGACAACCTGTGGACCTATCAGACATGTATTCCCCATTCGCTGTACACGTGCTCGGTGGAGGACCATCGCCGTCTCAAGAAGGCGCTGGAGCACAATCCGGCCATTCGGTATCATGTCCATATCAACGAGAGCGACAACGAGCGCGACATGCTTCACAGTCAACACGGAAATGACGGAATCGCAATCTTGGATCAGCTGGACCTCCTGAACGACAAGTTCATAGGAGCCCATTGCGTACGATGCACCGACGAGGAAATCAAGCTGATGGGCGCCAGGAAGGTCAACGTGTGTCACTGTCCCAAGTCGAACCTGAAGCTAGCCAGTGGCATCGCCCCCATTCAGGCCTTCATTGAGGCCGGCTGTAACGTCGGCCTTGGAACGGACTCCTGTGCCTCCAACAACTCCCTTTCTATGTTGGACGAGATCCAGTGCGCAGCTCTGGTGGCCAAGAGTCAAACAGGAGACGCCCGTGCCATCAGGGACTTCACCGCTCTGAAGATGGCGACTCGTAACGGCGCACGTGCTCTGGGGGTGCTTGACAACATTGGGTCCTTGGAGACTGGAAAACTCGCAGACATGATCTGTGTTGACTTCAGCGACATCGGATGTCAGCCCGTCTACGACCCTGTATCCACACTTGTCTACACCTCGGGAAGGAAGGTGTCCCATGTGTGGACCGGCGGAGTGCAACGGGTGCGAGATTGTAAGGTGCTCGAGCCTCACATGAACATGGATAATTACCGCCAAGCAGTTAGCACACTAAAGGTGCTGCGCGAGAATATCTTGCGAAAGTTGTCGATGGGAGTAGAAAACCTTTGAGTGATCTATTTCGCTCAGCAGTAGCATAGCCAACGAACGCCCTAAGTTTTCGAACAGTGCTTTCGCCTCCTCAATTCTCACAAGAAATAATTCGTTGTCGGGTAAATGAATGCTTTTACCAACCTTCGGACCTCATGTCCGAAACCGACAAGTCACGCACCGAGCTGATGCTTCAGGCTCCACTGGGTTCGCTTGGAAGATCCGCATTAGAGGCTGATGATATCGACTCGGAAGAAGCTGTCGACAGGAACACGTTGTCTACGAGACATGGTTACCAGACGGGACTCGAACCCTTTAATGATACACCAGACGGGACTCGAACCCGCGTAAATGTTGGTGGGGTGAATTAAAAAGCCTTACCCTAGGAGGGACTCGAACCCCCAACCTTTGGATTAGAAGTCCA
>NW_027178766.1:0-4494 GCF_019968985.1 Porospora cf. gigantea B | reverse complement strand
CATCCATTAATAAGTTAATTTGAGTCATCAAAACAGATCTCTGAAGTTGATGTCGGTGTTCCAACCGCTACGGAACCGGATTACAAATGCGTCAGCGTATTGGGTGGTGGGCAGAAGGAAGACGTGGGCGTTACTGGAGTGATTCACGGCCTTGTGGTACACGAGTATAGCAGGATCCGTCCCGAGGTAGAATGCTTCTATGAATAGTCCGTCCTTGTCCAAATCCACCGAGGCCTTTCCTGCGAGTTTTCTGGATACTGCAGGGCATGACAAGAGGGTTTCGTTCTCATCCTCTGACTTGGGGGTGAGTTTCATACTCATGCTTCCCGAGCCCTCAGGACACAGCATCTCTATGCCAAGCGACACTTTGCCCGCTTTCACTTCGAGAAATACACGAGTAACCTTGGTGGATTCAGAACGGAATTTGAATGTCTCTTGAGGAGTGCTCTCCACCGTCTTCTTATCCTCCGCCAACGACGGCTGGGCTTCCTTCAGGACGCGCAGTGGAGTCTCAACATCACCAAATGAGGCACATTTGTCCATGTTTGAATCGAGATCGGAGTCCATAAAGAGAAGGGTCCAGGGCGAGCACTGAATTTCCCATTGGTCTGCGGACATTTTAGGTTGCAGCACGTTGTAAGGGTAGGAGGTTCCAGGGTCCACAATGTTCAAATCGTTGAAACCTTCGTAGAAGACTCGTGGGTACTGCACAATTTTCCCTCCAACAGTGCTGTCTTTGTTCTCTTGATGTTCGCCTCCTGCGAAATCGTTCCCCACCCGATTCTTCGTAGGTTGTTTCTTGAAATTTGGAGGGGTAACATTTGACAAACCTTTAGATCCAGGAAGCGGGGCCACCACACATGCCAGCAACAGCACGAATTGGGTGAGCACCATAGATATTTGATGAAGTCCTGCCATAGATACTCTTTGTGAAGTCTGCACATCCTCCCAACACATTGATAAAGTCTTCGCACTACTTTAATGACCCAAACCTTTGAGCAAACGCGTGGACATTCATCGCAAAAACCTCTGTGTTTTCCAGGCCCAGATTGTTTTCGATGTTGCCAACGAGGTCTCCAAAAAGGTGGCGCACGTGCTTGTCCTTGTCGCCATAAGACGATGCCATCTCATGTGAAAGGGCTTCAAAGCCCTGCATGTCGAGAAGAATGACGCTCAGCAGTGCACGGGCCAGAAGCCAACATGAGGGAGATTGGTTCTCCATGAGCATCGTGATCATTGTGGACTGCAGCTGTCCTACGAATACCCTATGTGCACCGAGCCACACAACGATCTTCTCCCGCTGGGCGATCTCCTCTTGGGGAACCCCGAAATGGAATTCTGCGTAGTCGGCCGGTGGCGGCGCGGCAGAGTGCAGTCGGACGAAAAGGAATCGTCCGAGGTGGTATACGGCCTGGTACGAGAAGCGCCGTACATCCTGTTCGAATGACAACAGACCTGAGCGGAGGATCTGAGTGAGATTAGCAAGGTGCTCCGGAGGGAACAGCATTAGAACAGGCATGAACCTATCCGTGACAATGGCCAGGAACTCGTAAACCGCAAACAACTTGTGATGCAGGCCCTGCAACTCTTCCTCCGGGATACCCATTACGGCTTGGTAAGCGGTGGATATGGCGGTGGCCAACGACTCATCGCGGTAGACGTCGAAGGCGGCGCCACTCACGAGGTCGCCTTTCAAGGCGCAGTTGAACAAGGACAGTGCCGTGGCTAGTGGCTTGTAGTGAGCCGCGTATCGTTTTTCTGGAGGCACATCCGGAACAGGGGCACTGCAATACGCCATCAGCACGTCGACAGCGAAGCGAAAGAGCAATGGGCCATACAGGTCTGATCGCAGGACTCGGAGGCGGTCAGCGTGGTTTGTGAGAAGCGCGACGGCCGTTCTGAGGCACGCGAGAACCACGGCGGGGTCACGGGCTGTGCGCAGCACTCCCACAAAAACCCATAAACGGCTAGTGTCTGCGTGAACAGGTCCCTCAACAGCTTACGAGGTGACTTATTCTGATTCATCAGACACATAAGTAGCTTCGTGTAAGCTGTAGAATCTGACACAGCCTTCACGATTCCACGCCAATTTAAGAAGAGAGCAATGAGAAGGCTGGGGGAGGCAGAGTTCAGGTTGTCAGGCCAGAGTTGGTCGATGCTCCCAAGGAATGGAGCCAGATACGCTTCAATGTTATCTGGCAGCTCCAAAGTCAAGGGAACTCCAGTCTGCTGCGCAGAGAGCACGTTCAGAACGAAGAGCCGTGTGATGGTTTCGTAGATCGAGGAACGGAGTTTACCGTAGCTGCTACTCAGGTGGGCAAATTCTCCGGACGCAAGGAACTTCACAAAAGAGGGCACTGACAGTAAGACCTTCCCCCAGACCAGTGTCTCAGCGTCCCCAGTGCTATAGAGAGCGCCGCAGTTGATCAGCGGCATGTTTTGTGCCCACAAGCTGAGAAGAGCCAAGCATTGTGACGCTAGTTCGTCCTGGTCATGCGACTGGTCCAGCAGTGTCAATAGCTTCTGTGCCATCATGGCGACGATGCGTTCGGCCGAAACTCGAACCTCGTCCTCCCTGTAACTTGGGAGAAAGTTCGAGTCTCTATCTGTCCCTTGCCGCGGCATTGGAGGGATCCCCAGAGCACTGGTCAGTTCCACGGACAGACAGAAGTCCGTAAGGGCAGGTGCCCCCTCTTTGGCAAGATGCGCATGGGCAGCCTCTTGGAATACAAAGCGGGAGAGGCACTCGAAAAACCTGAGAGCGGCGGAGTCCACGGCAGGACCAGTCGCACTGACGAACGAGGCTCGCATCGCCTGAGCAGCGAGCTCGCTAGCGGCCTGGTAGACACGTGCCAGGCGCAGACCCTCGACGTGGCGCCGAGTGATGGTGTTAACGGCGCTGCTGGCGGCCGTGACGGACATGTCGTGCATCCCGAGAAGCGCTGCGCCCGCCATCTTGATCAGCCAGCCCAGTCGTACACCATTCACCGGCGTCATTGACTGCCCCATAACAGCCTGAAGGCGGTCACACAATATTTTCACTACCGCCGCACAATCCACCGTAACCGTGTTGGTTACGAACAGCGTGTCCTCGGCTTCAGTGACGGCACCCAACAACTCATCCTCGAGCTCATCCATGCCATCACAGTACTCAAATAGCTCGAGTCTCTCGTTGAAGAACATCCAGGTGACGTCCACAATGAACTTTGCGACTTCGGCTCGAACAGGGAGGTCAACGTTGGTATGGTTAGTTAACGTATTTGCAGTAGTTCCCCAGAACGAAAGCAGGTAGCGCTTGGAGTTGGCCGCCACGCTTGAGGTCTTCATAACGTTCAGCGTAAATCCAGCTACGGCCTCTACCCACACAGGGTAGTCCGCGTTGTTTAGCAAATCAGATCCTCGGTAGGCCGAATTGAACTTCGCCAGCAGTCTGCAGAATTCGTGGAGGCACTCAGGGCAGTTCGTCATCACTGAGCCTTCCTGGATTACTCGTAGCGATCCATTGATCATGACGGTAACGAAGAATTGCACATCCATATGGCTGATGTGGAAGGCTCTGCGGATTGTGCCAAGGTAGACCAGCGCCTGCAGAGTCAGCTTGGCATTCTCAACCTTCTTATCGGAAGCGCACCCATAGTACACCTGGAATAGGAGCTGCCAGAGGTTCTCATCTCGGATGACAAACCAAGAAGGAGGCACCATGATGATTTCGGAGTCATCGTTGTCCTCAGACGCGGGAAGCCCCGAGAAGGAGAATCCGAAGCAAGAGTTGATGAGCACCAGGCAGTTGTTCAGTAATGCGTCGGTAAACGCGTCAGGAGGGATGGATCCCAGCTCTAGTTGGTGCAGCGTCTTAACCGCGGCCTTGAACATCGTGTATAGTGACTTGTCTCGGAAGGCAGTGGCCACACGTCTTGATTGAGGGACTTGTGAGGAAACCTGCATCTCATGAACCAGCGCTATATAAACAGCAAACTGAACCGAAATCCGCGCTGTGTCGTTGCAGTCTTTTTCGATAACTGCGATGGCGTTGGTAAGTGGTCCCTGTGTCGATGTGGACAAGCACGAGAGTCGAACGGCTCGTGCGAAAACCGTCGCCATCGAGTTCACCAGGCCGCGACTAGCGCCGGATTGATCCTTGAAGTATTCCTTGTTCCGTCGTAGGAGAGATTGAGAAACGGTGCTGATAATCTGTTTAAGCAAAGATGGGTCGAATTCCTTCGGCTTTTGCACCATGAGAGACGACAACGCGTGGCATGCAAACCACACTCCAATAGGGACGTCGCTCACTAACAAGGTGAGCAGGTCAGGCACTCCCTTAGTGTCCGATGTCCAGGGCATGAGTACTCTTTGAGCCTCAGCCTCTCCGCTGGAAGAATATGTGCTACAATCGTTGTCCGACTACTTACCGAGAGAGCCGCTCACACAGCTGCAGGAGGGTAGGCTGATCCATTCACAGTTTTATAATGCGGAATTCGACATGACGCTAGCCCT
>NW_027178765.1:0-4509 GCF_019968985.1 Porospora cf. gigantea B | reverse complement strand
ACCCAAAGGTCCTCTGGACCAACGAATGAACCGTTTAGCTGTGCAGTTTATGCCTAAGATCATCTGCTAACTGCTGGTAAATAGGAGCTCTATTACGTGTATGGTTTGTTGGGTTCTCATATAAAAATTTACCGTGCTACGGCCCTGGCCGTCAGCCACACGTGTTCGTCTTCAACAAGTCTAAGAATTTCACCTCTGGCTGTTGAGTACGAGTGTCCCTCTTCAATCCTGCTAGAAAGCAGTTATCACCCATCCACACGATGGTGACAACCGCCGTATTCATTATCCCATGCTTAAAGGTTCATAGCAACAGCTTACTTGGAGCTGCAAGATTATGAGGGTCTAAACCACGGATTTTGAGGGTTTACATGCGAGGGGGTTCCCACCCCAATCAGAGACATTGTCTTTAAAATCGATTTCGACATTCCCAGATGCCGAAAAACCCTTGATTGACACAAGGATGGTCTTGGCTTGAGATTCTGGAAATATGTTCGACAACATCATTATCTCTGACTGGGGCGCGGTCTTCGCATTACTCTTCTTCAACGCGTTCAACAGGTTTTGAAACTGCCTTCCAACAGAATCGGGAAGAAGTGATGAAGATTACTACTGACTACCTGAAGAGGAAGACTCTTCGTCCCAAGCCGGGAGGTTAGTCGAGTAGCTTGCTGCTCGACCCCTTAAGTGTCGCCTTCGGCCTGCATCTTCCGCTGTGCGGCACACCCAAAAAGGTCCTTTGGACCAACGAATGTTGAGACTTTCGGTTTGTTGCCTAGTAAGCTTATTCATCGACTGAATCGTGGCTACGCCCCGTCAGGTGACTGGTTAATAAGGGCTCGTATTAATCGTGGACGGAAGAAAATCCGAATGTCGCATCTTCTGAGAAAACCAACCCAACCGTTCAGTTGGGTGCGGCTGCTGTATCCCCCTTGTGTTAGCGTGCGTGGTGTGCACAACGCATGCCCAGAAAATTAAAGCTTCACCAGTCCATTTTACCAGAACATTAAAGCTTCACCAGTCCATTTTAGTCTACCAAATCCTACGAAACACAACTTTATGAAACGCTGGTGGACGCAAAAGGAAACCACAGAATATTGTGATATGAACTGCCCGGTTTCAGGACGATAAATTGCAAGGAACTAGCACAAGATACGGCTGAGGTCAGCGAAATCGGGGTTACTCTGAAAGGTTGGACTCGAAACGACTTGGTTTAAGTCATCCTTCCAGGAGGTACTCATCGCCAGCAAGTGAGGGACGACGCCCTCCACCCCCCGGAGCTTGTTGAAGGTGACGTCCAGGTGGTCCAGATCGGCAGCGGCGTCCTCCTCGTTGGCTCGAGGTCGCCGGTTCTGATCCTCAAAAAGGCCTTGCGCCTCACACAGCTGGTGCAGTGTTTGGGCAAGGGCCTTCTTCAGTGTATCCGACCGCAAAACTTGCCCGTCTATAACCAGGCGACACAGACCCATCAAGGCTATCCGCCGGTCCAAGACTGCAGTGCACTTGGCTAGTACGGGACAGATCAGCCCTCCGACAACATTTTCTGTTAGGCCGGGTTGTATATGCTCCAACACCGTCGGCAACCCGACAGTACTCCACTGGTTCGCCTTGTGCACGATGGTGCAGTAAACCGACAAACAGACGCAGACACGCTCTGGAAGCCTCGACGCCTTGTTGGCTGCCTGCCTCTGGGCCGCTGATAACAAGACAGTGACGAAGTCTACACACTTGCTGCGTAAATTCATCTCAGGTCCCTCACTCCAGGTAGAACCCTACTGGAAGCAGAGTCAGTACGGCCAGAGCCAAATCCACTCCAGAGGTGGTTGCCAATTTGTTGTGGAACAGCGCAAACTGCATCCGTTCCAAAATGCTGATCATGTGCGAGTTGATATCCAACGCTAAGGCTTCTCCGCGGCTGAAAAAGGCGATCAGCAGGTGCACCATGGCAGGCACGTGTTGCCAATGATCAGACCACCTTTTGGCGTCCAGTATGTACACGAAGAGCTGATTGTACGTTTCGCCACTCTCAGGGGTCGCGCAGGTCCTCACCATTATGGAGAGGAGCTGGAAGCAGTAGGCGGTGAAGTCGTTGCTTTCGAGGTTCAGTATGATACGCGTCAAGGTTCGGAGAACCGTAGATTCCACGTCTCGGCTGAGCGCTGGTTGATCGCACGCTTTCTGCACCAGAAACGACACTGTCTCAAAGACATAGTGAATAAAGTGCGGGTCACCGTTCGATTGGAGCCGGGAATTCACGACACCCACCATTTTTTCCAGGACAGTCATGAGGCATTCCAATAGGTTGGGTAGGGCCTTCAAAACCGTCAAGAACGCCCGAGCGACCAACACGTTGTCATCGGCGAGGTGGTTGGCGTCAACTAGAGCGAGCAGCCGAGGGACGGCCTGAATCAGCTGCGGCACGTTTGTAAATCGTAGCCGACCAGAGTAAACCTTCACGTTTTCTACGAGCACAGGCTCTCGGGCAGTCAGGATGCGCTGGAGACACCAAGCAGCATAGGTGTGGACCACCACGCATTGCGAGTTGATGTGTGCAAGTATGTGAGGGAGTACCTCCGCGATGACGGCGTCTGGCAGCTGATTGCGGAAGGTGGAGAGGAACTTGAGACCTGCGGCTTTCACTACAAGCTTGGAGTTAACATCTGGAGACATGAAGTCGTCCAGCAACACCGTCTTGAATGCGTTGAGCAGGTCTACCGACGAGTAGGTCTCCACCACTCCCGCACGATTCTCAGTCTTTACGGCCATTGCGGTTATTAGGGTGGCGGCTGCGTCCTTCTTGACCTCATAGTTAAGCGGTGACTCCCCACACAGCAGCTTCGACACGAATGTCTCGAGCTCCTTGGTCCTCGCGTCGTACTTATTGAGGTTCTTCACAAGGGTCAACACTGCTCCGCGGCGGCTGCCTACGTCAGCGTTCTCGTGGTCCCATTTCACGAAGTCCAGAGGATCCAGCTTGAACTCCTCGAGATCCGAGTCGCGAAGGCACGCGTTACGAAAAATGAATCCAAACAGCTGTTCAACATTTTGAAAAGGGTCTCCGGAGTGCCATCTAGTGAGCGCCACGGAGGACAGGAGTTGCAGCCCGCTGCAGGCCATCGAGTCGTGAGCCCGATCATCAGTGAGGTGGCTCAGAAAATCCATTGCGGCGCGAACGCTGTCAAACAAGATGGGATCCAGCTGCTCCTGGTAGGAATTTGCGTAGAGAGTCATGTTCTGCAGAACTTGGAGATAGAGCTTCTCCTCGAGACCACGGATTGACAGCACGGCTACGAATCCTTCAAAGAATACCTTTACGTTTTCCTCGAAGAACTCAGCCATCTCCAGCGAGTTTAGACTGTAGAAGACCGAGGACGCCAGATAGAATATCTCCGACCAGGCCTGTCTATCAGGTCCATCTTCCAAAAGCTCACGGACTGAGTTGACAAACAGCAACTTCAGCATGTCCTGAGTGCATTCCAGCACCAGCTCCTGCTGACTCAAAGTTCGGCTCGATCGAGCGAACTCGCGGAATTTGAGCAACACACTGTTAAGCACATCCAAAGCGCCCATGATCCGCCTGACGTCTGTAGAGGAGGCGTTTCGCTGAACGCAGGGTATCAACTCTGGCCATCGATGAGGGAAGTCGGAACCTGAAATGTACTCTAACGCCGCCGCAACTTGCGGCGCCAGAGTATCCGGACACTCCATTCGCAATGCCAGCAAGCCTGACTTGATGAGATGCCTTGTGTGCTCGGAGAAGGCCAACTCCCCACCCTCCATGTCCCACACCGCCTCTACCCGTCGTTTTATGTGGATGGCGCAGGCTAGTCGAACGTCCAGGGGCCGCCGAGGGTCGGATACCACTGCGATCATGGCTTGGTAAAACGCCGGGTTCCGAGACAGCTGCTCCAGCTTTTGAGTCAACGCGTAATGCTCGCTGTTGCTAACTGCAGCTATGGTATGATGGAAGATCTGCGCTACAGAGTCTGCTGAGATCATTCAAAAAATCAAGGATTCCCAGACATTTGGCCCCCACGGGGTTTGGCAGCTGGAATGCGCAACCGATCATAGTTATGTCTGCGTGTGCCATGTTCAATCCAGCACTCCCTCCTCCACATCTACATATTGAGCAATTGATGCAGTGTGGACCTGGTGCCACACGAACTTTTGCCGAGATGTTCACTGACTCTCGAGAGACTCATAGACGCTTGCTTGCCCTTGTCCTACGCTGACAGGACTTGCCATTCCAATAGTAGCAGCGCTGACATTCAGCTTCGTGTAAAACTCGTCTTAGCTCACATTTCCGAAATGCACGGTCACGAACAAATGAGTGTCTCAAACAAATGGATATAATAATAAACTTGGCCCAAAACTCTTGTCCAATGTCTGAGCACCTAAAAAGGCTTGTCCCATCCGATTAAGCCAGGCACCTAAAAAGGCTTCCCATGTGGACTGGGTGCCATTCCAATAGTAGCAGCGCTGACATTCAGCTTCGTGTAAAACTCGTCTTAG
>NW_027178764.1:0-4512 GCF_019968985.1 Porospora cf. gigantea B | reverse complement strand
AGAAGAGCAAACTGCCTCGGTACTGCAAGAGCATCGGAATGGGATTCGCCACCCCTGAGATCGCCAAGAACGGTACTTATGTGGATAAGAAGTGTCCCTTCACGTCCGACGTGACAATCCGTGGCCGCATCCTCAAGGGCATGGTCATATCTACCAAGATGAAGCGTACTGTCATCGTCCGACGACACTACTTGCACTACATCCCCAAGTACAACCGTTTCGAGAAGCGCCACTCTAACATCCCTGCGCATTGCTCGCCATGCTTCCCTGTCAAGGAGGGCGACATCGTGACGATCGGTCAGTGCCGGCCCTTGTCGAAGACTGTCTCTTTCAACGTGGTGAAGATGCAGTCCAAGCAGATTTTCGGGTCAGCTAAGAAGCAGTTCGCATTGTTCTAGGTTTTGTGGAATTGGCATCCATCACAAAGGAACTGGCATCCATCACAAAGAAGGTAGTCTGTAACCGTAGGAGGAGTCCAGCTTCAGCAGATTAATCGCGCATTAGCACGTGAGAGTGCTCTGAAAGTCTGCACGACTCACGAACTGAAAGATACTGGCCGCCGCAGGCCTCGGTCACTGACAGCTGTGTTGCCTTTGGGCTCTGCGCTCACTGCAAGCGTCACTCGCGAAAGATCCACTACGGGTCGCGAGAACCGCGCCGACGAGGTCTATGTGAACAGGCCTCCAGGCCTACGAAAAGAAACTCCACCGAGCACGCCAGTCGGTAGAGCTGCTCGTTGAGTGCTGCTAGGCGCGAGGGGGCGAGATGGACGACCGACCCCAGTACGATGTCTATGTCTGCCACCACTACACAGGCACGCTGCAGGGCACAGTCTGTCAGCGCGGACAGCACGCTGCGCAACTCGCTAAGGCCTTGCGGCCGGCAAACCACGGCCTGCGGATCGGTTACCTGCGCGCCACAATCGACAACCAGCACCGGCGCCTTCTCCCGAAGGGCACTGTGTGCGAGTTCCAATAGAATTCTGCGACAGCGGTCGCGACCGAAGAGGGAGTCGAAGTCGAGGTGCATCCACTCGCCCACAGCGATACCGCCGTTTAGCAGAGAATCCACCAAAGGGTCACCACACGATAGCATGATTGAATTAATTCCAGCGATGATATTTCTAGCATTCAGATTCACAGAAATGGTTCCACGACTCGGCCATACTCTCAAAGCCGTGGGCAGCGAGCCAAGCATCATTGTAGATCTTACTCATGTACTTGACGCCTGAGTCAGGACATATCGCTACGATGACCCCCTCTGTAAGCGTCTTCGCCAGCTCCACAGCGCAGTGGGCGTTGAGACCAGAGGACCCGCCCAAACTCAGGCCTTCATTGGCCGCTAGCAGGTGGCACATCCTGAAGGCATCCTGGTCCGTGTAGGTAACCACCTCGTCGACGACGTCGAAGTCGATGACTCCTGGAATGCTGTCCTTGCCCACGCCCTCCACGAAGAAGGAAGATGACTTACCCAGCACTTTCTGCTCCTTCCATTGCTTGAAGATGCTGCCGGAGGGGTCCGGCATGACCACCTTGGACCCTTTAGAGCCGAAGTACCGACCTAGTGCCGTGATCGTGCCACCCGTGGAGGCGGCAGCCACCACGTGTGTCGGCAGTTTGCCCAGCTGCTGATGGATCTCAGGGCACAGACTGAGCTCGTACGCCTCGGGGTTGAGGGGGTTGTCGTACTGATTGACCCCGAAGTACGAGGGATTCTCCTTGCAGAGCCGGATTTCGATATTCTGGTAGTGTTGAGGGTCGTCGTGGTCTACGCCGCTGGGGGCGACGATGACCTCGGCGCCGTAGACCCTCACAGCATTCACCTTTTCCTCTGAGCACTTCTCGTTAGTTATGACTATGCATTTGTACCCCCTCTGCGCGCACATCATGGCAAAGGCGCAAGCGGTGTTCCCGGAGCTGGCCACACAAACCGTGCCGCCGGGACGAAGCTGTCCGCTGACCTCCGCTCGGTCCAGAATGTACTGCGCGATACGATCCTTGATGGACATGCCGGGGTTTGCACACTCGATCTTGAGGTGGACCTCCACATTGGGATTGTTCCATACGTGGCGGAGCTGGACGAGGGGCGTGGGACCGCTAGTCAGAGTGGTCATAGTTTCTACAATTACTGTCAATTTGCCACTTTCTTGGATTTTACTTCGAGTTGTCTGGGGTTTGTACCCAGAACCCTTTTCGATGCAAACGGAAAGTGACCTCTGAGTGTAAGACATCAAGTCATTAACATCAATCTACAGTCAGTCGGGAGGAGATGTCTCATGGAGAATCGATAAGAGGAATCCTCAATCATCATGTTAGGAATATACAGGTCAGACTCGAATGCAAAGACTCGTGTGTCGTTACCTGACGGGAGTGCAAAAGCCCTCAACCATCTATGTTGCACATGGGTTTCTGACCCTGTCATGGATGTCTCGCTGAACGAAACGTCTACGGGCAGAATGTAACCCTGTGCCAAGCATGAGGCGCAGCGCATTCCCAAAAGGGGCGCACGCGGTCCTTGGGGACCGAGCACTCGAACACACGCCGATTGACAGAAGTAGGAAATGATGTCTTCGTCCAGCGATTACCTTGTCAGTCTGAAGGATGAGCATCACTGATGTCAGGAAATAAAGTTATCATCCGGTATCCCTTCCCTCACAAATATCAGAAGAAGGAGCTAGCATCCTCAATCGAACTGGTCTGGCTACCAAGGGTTCGAATCATGGTACAACAGAACCAGTTAGGAGATAAGCAATCATCCTTGACAAACCCCTTGACCCTGTCGTCTGTAGATGTTGTTGACAATGGCACACATTATCAGGAATTTAATCCGTTTTGTCTCCCCCGCCATCTCATGCGGAGGGTACACGAATCACTTGATGCTCTTGATGCCGAAGTCGTCGTCGTGTCTGCACTCCGCGATACTCAGTCCTGCCCTCGTTAAACCTACCAGTGATGAATGTAGGTACATCCGCCCCACAGGTAGCCCTTCCCAGCACCAGTTGCCCCCGTAGCTGTCATCCCCCACGATGGGGTGGCCTGAGGCAGCCAGCAAGATGCGCAGCTGGTGGCGGCGGCCGGTAGCAGGCATCAGCTTGACCAGGGTGCACAAGAGCTCGGACCCGCTGCGACCGGAGGGCGGTCGGAGAATACCTGTCTTGACTGGGATAACAGCAGTTTGGGCGTCTTGATAGCCTGCGGCAGGGGAAGTGCGAAATGGGTCAGCAGCTCCTGCAGATACCCAGCCTTGCAACGTTTGTCGTTTAGCTGTCCCTTTCACTATGGCCAGGTACTCTTTTTCGACCTCTCGCTTGTTGAACGCTGACGAGCCTAGGCTGTATTGACGCCCTCGTTAGACCACACCGGTCCGCAATGTAGCAGTTCGCTACTAGAATAACTCCTGAGGTTGCAAAGTCTAACTGGTGGCACAAACGCGCTGTGGACTCGCAGGCCGGACACGCGTACGCCCCCAGGCGCTCGCGTACCCAGTCCAGCAGGGTCCACTCCCCCTCGAATAGGGGGTCTGGGTGGCCGCCTCCCGCCGTGCTCACCTCCGACCTTCGTGATCCTCACGTCGGGGGGCTTGTAGATAAACAGCCACTGCGGTTCGTGCCCCTGCGACATCCGCCGTCGACAGACCGCATCCATCATGGAGAGCTCGACTGGCACGGCCTTCAACAGTCGAGCCTCCGCCTCGAGGTACTCGGGATAGCTGCGTACGAAATCCTCCAGTGGGAAATCGGGCCGTTGTCGAGCGACTTGGGCCAGCGCAGCTCGGCGGGCCGTGGACGGAGGCAAGGCAGCCATTAATTCCGCTAATGGAGGTCGAGGTGGCTGCGGCTAAAGAGCGCTACATTTGCGCTTGGGACAGACGACAGGAGCTGTCCAAGTTGAAGAAGCTTCTCGGAGACCTTCCATCAAAGGCCCACCATCCTGTGATGATTCCATACGGACAAGGCGCGTTCTTTGAGGGACGTCTGGTCAACACCAACACAGTTCTGCAAACCATCGGGGCTGACTATAAAGTTGAGAGAACAGTGGAGAACGCGCTGAAAGTTCTAAAGCGACAGGAGGCAGATGCCGTGGCTGTGTTGGAAGAAGCAGCTGTACAGTTGAAACGTCTCACGTGTGAGGGCCGGGCTCGAGAGATCTCTCCAGGCGTTATCGAGATTACGGAGCCCTTCAATGACCAGTTACACGGAGGCCCCCCACCGACCTCACGCGGTGACTTGTCGAAGAGCCACGGTGAGGTGATTCGAGAGATGGATCTTCTGCTACAGCAAGAGCAGGGAACCGGTGCGCCAGCAGGAAAACGGCTGGATGCAGAGCGCACCGTCGACGACGTCGTCGAAAAAGCTTACCCCGAACGGGGTGGACACTCGAATGCTGAGCCGACAGATAGAAACGAGCAAACGTCGCTGTTCAAACAAAGGATGCTACAGAAAAAAGGCCTATGATCGTTGTTCAAACAAAGGATGCTACAGAAAAAAGGCCTATGATCGTTGTTCAAACAAAG
>NW_027178763.1:0-4512 GCF_019968985.1 Porospora cf. gigantea B | reverse complement strand
TTGTAGATGTCCTCAAGGATTATTGACACCAACGGGCATAGGTACTTACCGCTGATCATCTTCTCAAGCCGGTTGACTCCGGGATTGACCGATAGCGCGTCCAGAGCTTCATCGTACTTCGTCTGGGGCAGGTTTCGGTTGAAATTGCCACACTCCATGTTGATCATGGAACTTGTGTAGTGGAATTCGGCGAAACGCGGTTCCGTGTAGCTAACATTGAACCCCGTACCGATGATCATGCCGATGGGGCACGGTAAACCCATTTGACCTTTGGACTCGAAGTCAGCCGTCACTTGAGTGGCTATGGTGTCGTTTATGCACACGGATATGAAGGCCGGAACGCGATTCCTCGCTAATGCATCATTCATTAGCTTAACCACGTCCCGACCTTCAATGGGGTCTGCGGTGGCTCGGGCTGTCTGCCATCCCTTGGTCCAACGAGATAACACCGCACACTCCCGAGAGTACTGCTCCATGGGGAAAGAGAACGTCAGGCCGACAGGTGTGCGCTTACCCGGCAACACGTTTCCGTCAGAGTCCAATCTGTGTTGTACGTCGTCATTGTTCGCAAATTCCTCCCGTACAAGCTCTGCCAGAATATCAAAGAACTCCGTGGCTGTCGTCTGCGGGTCCATGAGATTCGGCGTCACATCAGTTCGTCGTTGGGTCAGGGTAACACAGCCAGCTCCATGGATTTGGACTTGCGCGACCCTGATGTTGCTTCCTCCCACATCCATGGAGTATGTCACTCCTTTCTCCTGTCCTGTGGGCAGTTCGTCTATGCACGAATCGATCATCATAAGAGATGATGCTGGGGGATCTGGTTCTCCCTCCACCTCCATCCAGTGCCTTTCCAGACCGAGATCGACCTCGTCCTTGAACGATTCGATCATCTTTACAAGCTGATAGTTATTCAGCGTCAAACTTGCCACCGCCGACTCGAGATAGGCGTGGGCATCCTGCGGAGAAATAAAACTCATATCTAAACTTGAGGCTAATCACAAAAATTGGATCTTGGGTGCGGTTAGTTATCCAAACAGCAATGACTTACTCGAATAACTGCGTCTTCATTCGTTATATTCACAGCATTGCGTCTTGTCGGCCTCTGTCGCGGTCGCGGGCACGAGTTATTTACATTTGTCGACATTTTTTATTTTTCGGCACAGTGCACATAGCGAATGCACACCAAAATTTGTTTGCTTTTTTTATAAAACTCGTTCACGACAAAAGAGCGCCAATGCCGCCAAACAGCGAAAGCGACTTTTCACCCTCACACTTTCCATAAATCTGCGCCAAAATGCGGGATGACTGCAGCAATCGAAAATGTCTAGCAATCAACAAGGTCTATTTTACCACAACATCCGTTCGGAAACCAAGACGGGTTCCTGTAGGATGAAGTGAAGCTTTCTTGAAACATCAACACAGATGTGGTATTATTCTTCAGCGTGCGAACGGAAACCAAGACGGGTTCCTGCAGGATGAAGTGAAGCTTTCTTGAAACATCTATACAGATGTGGTATTATTCTTCAGCGTGCGAACTGAAACCAAGACGGGTTCCTGCAAAATATTGCACATCCCGTAGGGCGCGTCGCTGCGGGTCGACATACGCATAAAGCCACCTTCTCCCCAATCAGTCCCCCAGCTGTTCTTTATAATCCAAAATGGAGCTCCATTCTCTTCCCCGAAACCAATGAGAGTCACTGCGTGGTCCAGCGGGCCCTCACAGCTCCAGGTAGCAGTGTTTCGCAGAATGCCCCCCTGGTACAGCTTGAACGGAATATTGCCAGCAGTGATGGCCACTGTGATAGGTCCGTTGGTGACCAAGGCGGCCATCAACGCCTGCGTATCTGGAGGGAGGGCCTGCAAACGATCCACCCTCCAAGAGTGGCTTTTGTGGCAAGACTTGGACCGGCAGTCGCCGTCGCTGGCGGTATACTCGTACTCCTCCTCTGGACACAAGCCCCAGTCTGCTACGTACTCTGCGCCCCATTCTGTGAGGCCACCATTACAACCTCGATCTCCCAAAAACCACGAGCAGTCCAGCAACTCCTGCTCGGAGTAGTTGGGCAAGGGGTGACGGTCGGGCAGGCCGGCAATGCAAACGGCAGACTCTAATGCAGCGACAGTTGCAAAAGCCCAGCAAGAGCCGCATTTTTGTTGGTTCTTCGGTTGCCTCACGCACCCTACAGTCCTCCAATCGACATCCCCTGGCAGCTGGAAGTGCAGAGGAGGCTGCCAAAGGGGTAGCGTCGGGGGAATCATGTTGGTTTTCAGGCCCATATACTCGTCATCCTCTGATTTAGGTATGTCACTGAAGAAGGTCGCTCCTAGTCGGAAGCCTTGGTCCTGCCCAGCGATCGCCTCGGCCTCTAGCATCTGTGAGTGAAAGATTTGCAGGCGGCGGAACTTCTCAGCGGCAGCGTCATATGTCTTGTTGAACTTCATCCAGAACTGCACAGCGCTCACCGTTACGTCGTCGTCAGTCCATTGGCTTGGTAGGCTGGTCACGCTCGGAAGACTTTCCACCTGGGCTTGTAAGTCTCGTGAGCCCTTCATCAAGGCGTTCTCAGACCGCAGTGTCCTGTGAAGTCGAGCCACCCAGAGGGCCTCAGCTGGATCGAGATCAACGAATACAGGGACAGGCACCGCCCACAACAGCACAATGGCAGAGGTAAGTAGCAGTAAACCCGCCCACAAGCTCTTGGTGCCCTTCCTTGGAGGCAGCAGAGGCTCTCGCAGACCAATGGCCATGACGAATAACAGCGCATTTCCGCTAAAGTCACACATTCATGAATCGTATCATGGCCTAGCGCAGCTTCTTTGGCCCATCCACTACAATCCTAGGGTTTTTTTCCATCTTCAGGTCAGACAGAGCCAGCAGCCTGGTTTCGGATCTTGCCATCGATGCCTGCAGAGCAGCCAGCTGCTGCCCAAGGCTGTATGCGATATCATCCTTATCCGTCTCTATGGCCTGTCCTATCTCTTCAAGCAATTTAACCTGTTTGGCAGCATCCTTTCGTAGTTGCTCTGCTACCTCCTCTATATTGTCATGGATTGGCTTAACAGGCACATTTCCGTACTTCGTGAATACTTCTTCCTTTTCGCGTAGAAAGTCCGTTCCGGTAATTTTCATGTCGAATTCGTTTTGGATTCGATGCAGTACGGCCAATTGAGTCCGTTTCTTCTTGCAGAATTCAGCCAGAATAGCGCTCGTTGGCATATCCCTCACCGTATGTGAGACAACCTCGATCCGCCTGCTC
Source organism: Porospora cf. gigantea B (assembly GCF_019968985.1). Classification (NCBI taxonomy): domain Eukaryota; phylum Apicomplexa; class Conoidasida; order Eugregarinorida; family Porosporidae; genus Porospora; species Porospora cf. gigantea B. The sequence continues at coordinate 1,252 of NW_027178763.1, read as the reverse complement.
ACCTCATCCTGCAAGGCTGCCATCTCTTTTGGCGTGAGGCCTTCGCACAGGGCGGCCACGCGACCAGCGATGTCAATCTCGCATACAGTAGTTTGGTACGCTTCTGCAGAGAGATCGGCATACGTGGATGGATCGACATCTGACAGCAACGGATTCTCTTGGATTGGGATGTGAGGACGCGGCGAGAACACCGGTGGCAGCGTGTAACTCGGCGCGGAGTCCAGGGGGAATGCCATCTGGTCTTTTCCCTCCGAAACCGTGGTTGGTAGGCCAGGTGTGGGAATTAAGTCGATTGCCATCTGGTCTTTTCCCTCAGAAACCGTGGTTGGTAGGCTGCTAGGTGCAGGGATGAGCAGTCCTCCACTCAGGACATGCAACATGCCGTGGGAAGGTTCTTCTTTTTCTTTTGTGAGCATGATTTTTATGATGGTTTATGAGTGTGTGCGTTTTTCTTGTAATGTACGCAGTCTTCGGTGACATCACAGTCTCTGGTGACATCACAGTCTCCGGTGACACTACAGTCTTCGACGTTTCGGGATGGGCTGCTGTCCTAGTAGGCGTCTCTGTTCGTCGTCAGCCCTGAAAGCTCGAACTCGAGATCCGTCACAGCTTTTCGTGGAGAATGTTAATTTTCGCTCGTTGATGAAGGAGATGATGCTGTAAATGCTGTAGACATAGGAACACTCATGCTCCATGATGAACAGCCGGAGACACAAAATTTCGGAGGGTAACAGGCGGGTGACGGCTTCCTTCGCTGACTTCATGCAGGCCACGCGATCAACATTGAACATGTCCAGTGCAACAGCGTGCAGGTCCTCGTTGTTGATATCGATGATTAGGAGCACGGGTCTTGGGAACTGGAGGAGTTCCTCCATCTTTCGGTGCCAGAAGGCGCTCTGCGCTAGGAACTCGCCTTCAGCGGCTAGGTACTGTGCCCTACCACTGGGATGTGTAACCGGCTCGCCTGGGCGCAGGGCTGCCATGGGTGCGCCGTGGAGAGACGAGTCCTCGAGGTTTGGGTGCTCGGAGGACAAGCTTGGACTTGAGTCGTTACCGCACTCCAGCTTGTCTGTGAAACCTTGCGGGTCCAAGCAAGAGACTTGGTCCCTAGAGAGAGGAAGGTATCCCCCGAAATCGACTCGTGCTTCCAGCATGGCCTTGTGGGAGAGGTGGGAGAGCTTGAAGGGAGCCATTCGCTCGAAGGCTCGATGTACTATCAGCGGTCCCTCTCCTTCTCTCCTTCGGAGCTCCA
>NW_027178762.1:0-4523 GCF_019968985.1 Porospora cf. gigantea B | reverse complement strand
CTGACAGCACTATCGAGAGCACCTCTGTTCCCACCACTGCTGGACCCATCACTGACGAGAGCGCCACTGATGACACGTCTACGGCCCCTGTGGATCCCGCTCCTCCTACTTCGGAAACTCATTTCTCAGCAAACTTCTTCAAATCTACAGCCACTCCCACTGGTGAGACGACGGAGAGCTCTGCTCCTACTGGACCCATCACTGATGGCACCTCTACACGTGATGTCGTCGCCACGAACTCTCGTGGGGGGTTGCTGAACTTAAGCAGAGGCGCCTCGGCGACTATCACCAGCGTGGTTGTCGTCACCTCCCTGACAGCCCTTACAACCCTTGTAGTTTGGCTGCGGTCAGCCAGCGTACACCTTCCTCCCATGAAAGCCCAACCCCTCCCGATGAACGCGCCCCAGACTTTCTGTCCCTTGTCTAGCGAAGTCCCAGTGTGACACTGCTAAGTCCATCCTCATGTGAACGCTGTGACCTTCGCCAACGTCATATGGAGCGTCACTAATTAGATGATGAGGCATTTGGCTACCATACAAGGGCAGTTATCCCTGCCATTGATTTGCGCGTTCTGACGAAATATTCGATTTTTGATGTCTGATCCGACTAACCCATCCAAGCTCCTTCTTAGTGTGAGCCTTTCGTTCTTATTTCACCATCACCCCTCCTCAGAACCTCTGCTCTGTGCGATTCGAATCTGTCTCTGGGCTGGACTCCGAGAAGCTTCGCAGCTCCGCAAAGGACCTTCTGCTAGAGGTAGTCATGTCCTCGAACTTCACATTGAAAGCGCCTGTACACGTCAGAGATAGTACAACTATTGAAACGATGGCTGGATTATTGCTGCCGACTCCAGGAAATCATGACTGGTCGGATTATGTCGGTATCCCAAATGGAAGGGACACCATTTCCTTCGTTTTGGCCGTCACGTGCAAAAGTGTTCCAATATTCATGGTAAAGATCACGATTACCAAAAGCACACTCATGGCGTCGTCGAACAGACTAGTCAAGTGGGCAAGTGAAGGCAAGCGGAAGGCCGTTCTGGCAACCCATGTCGTGTCACCGACTCCAGGACATCGTGACTGGTATGTCGGTTTTCACAAGATGTGGACTCAATCTAATGCCACTCTGAAGCTTAACCTTCGTATGGCTCTTTTTGATTTTACAGCCGGGCTTGCCGTCAGCAGCAAGGAGCCCTCAGATGAGACCACAGATACCGAAAGGAGAGCCGGCGGTGCAGTAGAGTCCGCGGCTGTGGAGAAGATCGCCGTGGAAGATTTGGGCTTCTTCGCAATGCAATCAACCTATGACCCCCGAACTATCGACGCGCCAGTCACCACCGACATGGGGGTGGAAATGAACGAGTGGAACAAGCAATGGCTTAACTCCGAGATTGATGTGGTGGCTATCGATCGCGGACCCACCAACGATATCGGTTGCTACGCGAGGAACGCCTGTGTGGCCTGGGGCGACTATCGCTACCAGGCTCCTGTGACTGGGCGCCGGTCACCCACAAGTATCGAGAAGCTGATGGGCTGCGCTATGGGGGAGTCAATCTGGTTTTCCATGCATCACGAGAACCTCGAGAGTGGGTCATTGCAGCCCGGCATGGGTCTCACTGCTAGGGACTTCCTGAAATACCGAGATCCCAAAAGGTCGAAGATCCGAAATCCGACACAGGCGCTGCGTGAATCACGAGTAAAGGGACAACGGTTGGGCAGACCTCAGTCGCGAGAGAAGCCCGCTGCGCCGAGACCAGATCTGCGACATGGGCGGGCGATGACAGGTCACGTCCGAGTGCCGACGACCCGCGTGTGCACGCCCAAGGTGTCACCTCTGGCCCCGCCCCCCCGACCTCATGTCGAAGCCAAAACCCCGCCCAAGCTCTCCATCAACTTGGCCAGGCCGTCTGCCAGGGCACACTCCGTGCACCCGACCACCAAGCCCAGCGCGAGACGAGTAAGATCTCAGGAGGTGCACCCGCCCACCACAGAGAAACCTGCCGCAATGAAACGATTTGGATCTCATGAGGTGAAGCCGCCACAGTCGCCCCAGCTACCCGCTGGGACCTTCCAGGCACTACCTGACCCTTCAATAGACCGAATGGCATTACTGAAGCTCGATCCCAGAGCTGAGGCCCAACTGAAGGCTCAGACATACCAGCTGCCTACGGACTACGTCAGCCCTGTGGTTAAACCAGCCACTAGCACATTCAAGGAGTTTCGTCAGCAGGCCTTGGCCGGTCACGCTAGACAAGTCACACGTAACATAGTAGGAGGGGTAAGATTCCGGGTACTGGGTTAGACAGAACCCTACGGCTGACGAATCGTGTCTGCAGTTGGAATGGATCGAAGGGATCAACATGGAGCAAGTCTTGGCTGGATCGTTCATCCCCAATCTGAACAAGCGCTGCACGGAGAACTCGATAGACCCCAAGATTCGAGCGTACAACGATGAATTCTCTAAGAATCGACTCGAGGAGTACAATATGGCCGCCATGTACAAGGCAGACATCGAGAGGGTAGAACGGCAGCTCGAAGCCTACCATGATGAAAACGTCCCTGAGGCCGCGCAGCCAGTGGGAGCGGGCATCACCGATAGCTGCGCCTTTTTTGAGCAGAACGTGACACTCTTCAACAAACGAGACCAGCTGGAGGCGGACCTCCGCAGAGCGAAGAAGAACCGCCAGCAGGAGAAGCAGAAGAAGTACCAAGCCTACTTCGAGCAGTGGCGCAAAAACCCTGAGGCGTTCCCCAAGCTTGTTATGGTCTATGACCCGAAGGCACCTCCTCACCTGAGCGACTGCCCAAAGGACCAATTCGGCCGCCTTCACAACCCAGAGTCTGACGTTGAGTGGCCAGATGACAAGGACCTCAACCACTGCTTCGTGCCGCCACCCAAACAGCTGTGGGATGGGCGCATGCATGCGCTGGCCGCCAAGAAGGACGAAACGCACGCCAGAGACTTGAGGTTTGAGATCCTCCGAGCGGAGGGCACCACCAATCAAGACCTGCTGAGCATCTACCGAACTCTCTTGAAGCGGTGGAACGTATCTTTGTCGACGTTCCTTAAGATACCGCCCGAGATGGAGCCGACCCTGGCTGAGGCGGTACGCTTCCTCAAGGCGCGTTCGCGACAGAAGCTGCGAACGCTGAACCTCGAAACCGACGATCTGGAGTGCGTCGAGTCCTGCCGTAAGGCCTGCCGAAAGACTCGACGTTGCGTGCTACGGGACATGAAGGCGCTGTACTACCTGTTCGACGACTGCACGAAGTCATTCGAAAACCTATCACAGAAGTCCCTGCAAACCCTTCATCTACTACATCTCGACGCTAGACGCAGGGTTGCCGGCAGTGGCTCGTGGATGGAAGAAGCCAACCGTCTGGTGAACGACGCGGAGTATCCCATTAGGTACCGCGAATTGCTGTAGTCTTTGTATTTTTTGTTGATCTTTTTAACAGCATGGTACGTATTGTGAGTTGCTGTAGCATTCTCTACTTGTGTAGAAAACACGCCAGAACAAACTCCGAATTTCAACGATGCATCCAGGATTCGCTAGACCCGTCCCGTCCCACATACTGTCGCAGATCCCATGGCTGGGAGACGACGCCAGCGCTATCGACGCTATGACACCAGAGACTAGAGACGAAATGTACCGACAGATGGGTACCGCTGTTATGGATGAAAGGAAGCCGCGTAAGACGCAAGGACCCCCTGAATTGCTCTCGCCGAATCGGAGCTTGTACATCAACAATCTCAATGAGAAGGTGAAGCTTGACCAGCTGAATCTGGATCTTTGTGAACTTTTCGGAAGCTTTGGAGAAGTCATTAGCGTCACAGCGATGAACTCCTTTTGGCGCCGGGGCCAGGCTTTCGTGTTGATGGACTCTCTGGAGTCAGCGCTGAAAGCCCTAGAAGGCCTGCAGGGGTTCGAGTACCAGGGCAAGTGTATGGTGAGCGCAGATGTTACCACACACAGCGCGTAAACTACGCCCGAGAGAAGGCTCACGAGGAGACAGGTGCGGCCCCAAGTCGGCGTACGGGCCCCCTGAAGCCGCGGGGCGTCATAGCTCGCGAGGAGGCGCTACGAGAACGGCTGAGAAACATCCAAGAGTGCGCTGCCTCGGGTAAAACCGAGGAATTGAAGGCTGAAGAGGCCGCCCCGGCTGTATCGGTTGCCGATTTCTTCCACGATCGTTTAGGGGTCAACCAAAAGAAGAAGCTTCCAGAGAACGCGACTAACACTCTGCATATCGATAACGTACCTCCTGAGGTACCTGAGTCGAAGATCCGAATGCTCTTCCGCCAGTTTCCTGGGTTCGACGAAATCCAGTTCTCGATGGCCGAGGGCCAAGCCGAGGCAGTGTATGCCTCCAGTGCCGCCGCGGCGACGGCGTACAACGCACTGCGCAACTTCGAAGTGACGCGAGGTCACTGGCTGGGCGTGTCATTCAAACCTGCATGTTTGTCTTAAATCGCGTATATTTTATGGGTCACCTGGACGTGGACGCTCAGGAGGTGGGGTG
>NW_027178761.1:0-4527 GCF_019968985.1 Porospora cf. gigantea B | reverse complement strand
TGATGGACGACTCCGATCTGGAGGCACGTATCATTCGGGACAGCTTCGGGGTCGCTCCTTCCGTAGTTGCCAGAGTGCTCCAGCGCAATGGTGCGTGCACACTGGGGGACACCTTGCGATTCCTCGAAGTGTGGGCGGAGACGAAAACTTATAACTGGGAGTTCGCTCACTTCCGGAACTCTCTTCTAATACTGATTCAACACAACTGCGCCAGTGTGAAGCTGGAGTCGACTCGGCCAGACGGAGGCCTACCGGAAATTCGCCCCGGTGAGGATCCCTCCTCCGTTCCGGGAACGCGTTGTCGTTATGCGCTTTGTCGAACCGAAATTTTTAACCGCCTCAAGTATCCCAAATTCCAGTTGCTCGTTAACTCCAAGCTCGGCGCCTCTGCGCGTCTGGTCTTCTCCCAGGTCGTCAAGGCGGGGCGGATACAGATGAGCACCTGCGTTCGCCAAGCGCAGCAAGATCCCGATGCTGATGTGGTGTTTGGCGAGACTCCCCCAGATACGTCAGCGAAGGCGTTGAGCCGGTCTTTTGTCGAGCTGGCCATGCGTAACTTTATTGTCAAAGTCCCCGATCTCTCATATGAGGCGCTAGTGAAGGAGATTCCCAAGGCGGCACCGACAAAATCTAAAGCGGCACCCAAACGTAGACGTCGGCCCGCAGGGTCGGATAATTTGGACCGACTTCTAGGTTCGGAGCAGGAGAAACCAGCATCGACGTCCAAGGATGACATCAAAATGAAACTCAGGGAGATGGAGGCGACGATGAGTGCCAGCTCCGACGTGTACCGGATCAATTCCTCGCTGCTCAACCTGGAGATCTGCAAGGAGCTTGTGCTGGAATTCATGGTTGCCCGCTGGTCTGATGCGCCCATCGTGAGGTACCTGGTGAGGGCTCTGATGTCGGGTGTCCGGTTGTCACCGCGAGGAGACAGCGTGATTTGTGAGTCAGTATCGTTCTCAACGATCGAACGTTTAGTAAGGACTTCTGCCCAGGAGGAGGCCGCGAGAACCAAATGTAAGATGAATTCGGTCGACACCACTTTACTTCTGAAGTTGGTCGACGCTATGGGTAAACATGCTGACAACGTGGTGAAGCACGTGGAACTGAAGGACAGCTCCCCTGCCTACCTTTTCGACTGGATCCGTTGCAGGCAATTACTGAAGCAACGGATAGCATTTCTCGTCATTCGTAACCAACTAGGGTCCCACACCGCCAGAATATGGATGCTTCTGATCGGCGCAGACCACATGGCATCCCCCAGCGTTGCTACTGAGGGATCAACCGTCTACTGGGACGACTTTACGGTGGCAGACATGGTACTACTGCCGCCTCAGGAAGCCAGAGAGGGGCTGTTCCGGTTAGCTGAGAACGGCTTCATCCGCCACCACCTGTCCGACTCAGCTGTTCACAACCTGGCCTCCGCCGCCAACAAGCGCACACTGATCTTCTCCGCTAATGAGGAACAGTCCTACAAAACCGTCTACAATCACCTGTTACAGGGGCTACTCAATTTTCTGGAGAGGAAGGAGATCGAGTCGTCGCGAATTATGCAGCTCTACCTCCGTGTGCAGTCCCTGACAGAGGCAGAGACGAAGTCGTTGCGCCAGAGAGAAGTCGCCGAGGATATCCTCGAGAACTACGGAATGATGTTGTATGATTCCATCTGTGTGATTCGAGATTTCTAGATCCACGTCACGCGTTCTTGCTCTGTCGACTTCACCAGGTGGGTGAGGGCACCGCGGTTGTAAAGGTGCAGCCTCTCCTGACGCGCTACGAGCTCCGTGAGGACCCGTCGGATTCGCAGCAATAAGACCTTCTCGGACTCTGCCTGAGCCAAGATCTTCATGTTGGACTGAACCAGCAGGAGAACAAGTCGAGCACACAATTCCACTGGGATCCACACGTCGTCTTGGCAGCTGTGCATAGCATCCAGGTACGACGCAAGGAATTGAAGCAGCTTCCTGGCATAGGAGTAGGGCACCGCAAGTACTATCTCGTAGAGGTGGCTCGTAGGCATCTGCAGTGCTTTCCATAAATACTCGTGTGGAGTCATGTCCAGCAGCTCAACATTAGGTTTCGGGGCCACTGGGACCTCTGAGGGCATGAGCACGGCGGACAGGGAGTGCGACTTCATACTTTCGTACTTGACCTTCATTTCCTGGTACACTTTTTCCTCTTGCCAGGCCTCGTCCACCAAGTCGATCGCCGCCAAAAGCTCCTCGGTGGAGCGAATCGACGCCATGGTCATGCGAGAGGCCCTTGTACAGGACATCGCGTCATGGTTGGTTGCTGGCATGTTCTGGAGAGCCTCGTTTTCCATCTGTTCTTCCATTTCTCGAGCTCGTTCGTCCTCTGGAAACAGCTGCTCATCGGTGCGCTTCCAAACTCGGATAGCTCGATCTTGTGCGCCGAGCGTGAAGAGCCTGTCAGCGTCGGCGGTGTAGCTGATCCCGGCTACGGGTCCCGAGTGACCTAGCAGGGTGGTAATGAGGTCTCGACGGTCAGCGTCCCACAGCTTCACAACTCCTCCTTGGCAGGCTGACGCGACGTAGTGCGTGCCGGGTAGGAAGCGAACGGCGGTAATGGGGTTGTCGTGGGCGTGCCAAGTGCGCTGAATGTTTCCGAAGTCCAGCCCCCATATCTTAAGCGTCGTGTCGGCGCTTCCGCTGACCAGGATTGTGCTGTCACTGGCCACATCGATGCAGGTGCAGGGGAGTTTATGCCCATACAATGTGAGGAAGAGCTTGCGAGAATCCGTGTAGTAAACGTAGCACGTATTGTCCAGCAAGCCAGCACACACGTACTTGCCGTTAGGGGTCACTGCTAGAGTGAGCGCCTGGTCAGCGAGGTCGAAGGTGGCGTCCTCGGTGAAAGACAGCTGCTTCAGCCCATCTACCTCAGCGTAGGTCAGCATCCAGTGCTTCATAGATTTATCAGCAGAAGCGGTGTAAAATCCGGTACCATTGGCGTCCAGGCGAATGCTATGTATTCCGGCAGCGTGCGCATCGACGGTCTCCACCACCTTCATGCTTCTGGTGTCTACCAGCAGCAGGCATCCGCTCTTTGTTCCGCAGACGACGTGGGAGCCCTTCAAAACGTAGGCCACGGAGAGGGGAACGTGCTTCTTCAGCGGCACCGAGTGAGTCCACCTAATAGAATCACGCGTCCAGAAACGCAGAAAGCCATCCTCCACGGACGCGACTGCGGAATCGTCCAGGGCGGTGGTCAGGGCACGCGGAAGGGACTGATGGCCGCATGACATCGAGGACACCTCGTTGCCAGCGGATTCCCAGTCTGCGTGCATAAGAGCGCCAACGTCGAGGTTGAGTCGGGTGAGGGATCCATTCATTCCTGAGACGAGGACGTCAGTTATTGGCCCAGAGAGTGGGGCGATGAGGCTGTAGAGTTTCTCCTTCACGTGCAAAAACCGGAGAGATACCATCTCCAGAGACACCTTATCCTTTTGAACGTCGACATGGTCGTTGTCCAGGTTTTGCAAGTCCAGCACGATATCGTCAGCCAAGACGCCTTCCAAGTCGCCAGCGGCCTTCTTTCTTTTCTTGTTGACCTTCTCCTTCTGTCGTCTTTGTAGCTTCTTCTCTTGCTTGGCGCCCTCGGCAGCTGTCAACTTCCTGAACACCTCCAGTGTCCTCCCATTCCTCATAACGCCAAGGAGGAACATAGGGCAGTCCACAGCGAGCCAATGGATTTCCCCCTCCGATCGCTGGACGACTAGACCGTTTGGTGTAACCTCCTCGATCGGGCCTGGTACGCCGTCTCCACAGTCAAAAACAGGTAGGAAGGTGAGGTCGGTGAGTCGACCCTTGCCAGAGGACGTGAGGAGACAGCCGATAGCCTCAGCGACACATGTGTCGTCAACAGTCAACGAAAAAAGGTGTAGGCGGGCATCGGATGCTGCAACATAAAGACGGTCCATCGCCGGGCTCACGATCAGCGAGGTAACGTCGCCGCCTGGCTGGACCAGCGTCTGCACGCACGATTGCATCGTCAACGACCATATCTTAACCAGGGAGTCTTTGGAGCCCGAGACTACAAACTTGACAACTGAGCCGTCAATCGCCATCCCTCGCTGGCGCTTCCGGGACGGCTTCGTGTCGTAGACCAACGCCAGTGAGGTGATGGGTCCTTTGTGCCCCCTAAGCCTGAACAGTCCTTGTTGGCCAACGACGTCCCACACGGTGACAGTGGTGTCCATCCCACCAGACACCAACAGGTGTCCGCTGAGGGAAAACTCCAGCACTGACACCGGGGACGTGTGCCCTTGGAACGTGGCCAGCAGAGCGTGAGGGGCCTCCAGTGACCACAGCCGTATTGAGCCGTCTCGGTAACCAGCTGCCACGACGCCATCTCCAGTTGCTAAAGCCGTCACATTATGAGGAGCCCCCGTGGCAATACCCTGTACCATCACTGGAGGAGGTACGCGTACGGCCTCAGGCGCGACGCCATTCTCCCTCCAGAAGGCGACCTCCTCGTTGCGTGCCGTGACGATGTTCTGGCCTT
>NW_027178760.1:0-30081 GCF_019968985.1 Porospora cf. gigantea B | reverse complement strand
GGGAGGCGTAGGAAGATAAGGTGGAAGGCCACAGGTCGTAGTCTATTCTCCAGGCTGGAAACTCAAAGGCGGTGGGAATCGCTGTAGGGCTGACCGTCGATGTAGGGTTGACCGTCAATGCCGTTGTAGGGCTGACCGCTGATGCCGTTGTAGGGCTGCTCGTCGATGCCGTTGTAGGGCTGACCGTCGATGTCGCTGTAGGGCTATAAGTTGATGACATAGACAGGAAGAAATTTTCAGCAATCGCAAGTCGTTGGCTAATATCCGGCAGCCGGTTCTCGTCATACCAGTCATCGTACAGCATTCGTCCGTCCAGCGCAATAGCCTGGTGTTGGTAGTAATACCGCATGTAGTACAGCGCCTCATCAGATTGCGAGGTGGGAATCGCGGGAGCCGCGGCAAGGGCATTCACAAACATTTGCTTCAGATGTCCGACCTCAGAGGTATCTGCAGTTGATGGTTCAAACGCTTGGGTGAGTACTGCCCTTCGAGCTTCAGTGATCGGTACGCCTCCCTGGTTCTTTGTGACAACATCCAGGATGTTCGACATGCGTCTTTCGAACTCGACATCCGAAATAGGCCGTCTGTACGCGAGGTCAGGCATCGGATACAGTATCCCTTCCAACACCTTAGATATACCGAGGGCTGAGAGAACCACAGCAGCAAGCACCTGCATGATCTAGAGTTTATGAGTTAGATTTTTATCTTGATTTTTTTAAATCTAGTTTTGGTGATGTTAAGAGGGCTTACCTCGTTAGTGGTCAGATGTAAAGGGTTGGTGGTCAGATGTAAAGGAGTTTAACTCTCGATTTGAAAAAACAACTACTTCTGCTCTCTACTATGAGGCGCACAACTTGCTGGCTAGATCGATCACAACTGCCACTGCGAGTCTGTGCTTCTACTCTACATCTTCTGCGTTTTCTGGAATTAGAACGACGTCCACAATCGCACTGCACCATCTTCGTGACCACTAAACAGCCAGCAGCTCCGCGGATGCCAGGCTGTTACAGTTGCCTTGCTCTTGTTGTCCTCTGGAAAACTCTTTTTCTTCATATAGTTGAGCTTTTTAACTGGCACAACGACGGGGTACTCCAAGGCCTGTGACTTGGCATGGAGAACCGTCACGCTGCCGGAGAGGCCCACCGCGCACATGAGAGGCAGTTTCTTGTGGAAGGAGGAGGTGGTGAGGTCTTCGTCAGTCAAACGTGTGATCTTGAATGGGATGTTGGATCCTTCAATGTCGTACCAGTTGATTCGTCCCCCGGCCAAAACGCTCAGAACTTGCCCGTCGCCACTGACGCTTAGGTATGTCGAGCGCGAACCAGCCTTAAATTTTTTAATGACTGCCGCCCCCGCCCTTCGGCCATCAGGCTGCAGGTCGTACAGCCGGATGCCGCGTGTATGCCCCACCAGCAAGTACGGTTGTGTGGGGTGGAAGACGACGCCGGTGAGGCGGTCCAGCATTACTCGCAGCGGATGCATAGTCTGCCATTTGGTGACGTTGTGGATGGCCAACAGTTCCATGGGCTCTGAAGCCGACGCGGAGGAGCAAGCGATGTACTTTCCGGCCTTTTGCCAGTCCATGCCTTCGATGACTTGCTGATGACGGATGAACATTGTGAGGCCTCGTCGTTGGGGGAAAGGCAAGAGGACTTGCCGGTCGTCACCATCACTAAGACAGCTGTCGACAACACCGACTTCATTCTCTGGATCCATGTTAGGATGAGGTACTCCGCTGTCAAGTTCGTCGACAGTCCATCGGCATAAACTCTTCTTCAGCAGCCCGACTCGCTCCACAAGGGGTGAGAGCCCTAAAAACTGCAGACCCCTCTGCACCACCGGCTGATCATCAAACTCGTTCCACACGCGTTGGACGCGTTCGGCGTCTGACCAATCCGGGTCCACGTCCACGGGGCGTCTACCCACCATTTCCGGAAGAATCATCAGGATGAGGACGGTCTCCTTCGCTATCGCGAGGATCGGGGCCGAGGGGTGGAACCGCACAGAGGTGATCGGTCCAGGAAGCATACTCATTCGGGAGTAAAAAATGGGCAGGCCAGGAAGGGAGGGTGACAGCAGCATCTGAACAGCGAACGCTCCGTTCTGATAGCCCGTCGCAATGAAGGTCCCGCAGGGGGACACGTCCATTGAGGTGACGGCCACTGGCTCGCGGCGTCGGAACAGGCCTCTGGGCGGGTCAATTCGGAGGGCAACCCGGCTGGGAAAAGGCTTCAAGGAGCTGGCCGAAGGGAGGGCCGGCAGCATAGAATCTGGGCTCACGTTCAGCTTTAGTCGCATAGCGCGAGGACAGAGGTACAGGTCCAGACACCTGTCAAACCTTTCTCGGAGCGCGTTTTTGAAAACCGGCACGTTACGTAAAGATGCGTGTATTTGTCGGTCATCATCCACGTATTCAGGGCTGGGGTTGTAGGACGCGCTGTGGTCAGGAAGCTCCTCTTTCGGAGGGGGCACTGGAGGGTTGGCTCGAGTGACCTCGTCGGTGGCCCAGATGTCATGGAGTTGGTTGTAAGGATTATTTATCCATTCACGACGCTCCTTTAGGAGCAGTGGCTGGTATTGGTTCTTCTGGATGAGGGCTGCTATACGGTTGATATGATTGATCGTATCCCTATTGGGAAGGAACTGCTTCTTCGACTTCTGCGGCGCGAACATAGGAAAGACATCGTCCTCTCTCTTGTACTCCACATGGAAATCCTGTGACTCGGGAACGAATCCCAGGTCACCTGGGAACTCGGATTGCATGATACGGCGAATGATATCAATGTCCTTCGGACTAAGGGTCACGATCCGCTGGTTGACGGTGTCGTAAAGTGTGCGCCAGGCTGAGTCTCCCTGTTTATCCTTAGCCAACAGCTTTCCGACCTCGCTGGTATCAACGACCTTCATGATGCGCTTGCCGAGAATGTCGTAGCCGACATGCCCAAGTCCTTCGTATTTATCCGTCGTAGCGCCTTCAGTTAGACCGCTGCGATTAGCCTCGCCTTCCTCGTCGCTCTCCATGTCCTCAGCCAGCTCGAGGAGATCAGACAGCGTGATCGGCTCCGGTGCCGCCATGGAACCGTCCAGCAGACTGTCGTCATACAGCTTCAGTCGCTTTTGCTCATCCACCCATTCGAAGCGCGCACGTCGCTTGACCTCACGCATCAAGGGTGTGCTCTGGCGCTCCTTGTCTCGAACTTGCTGACGTCTCAGACGGCCGGTATCTAACCGCTGCTGCTCCGACCGCGTCTTGGGAATTGGTTTCTGATCAGTTTTCCTCAAGTCTTGCTGACCCATAAAATCACGGGTTTTCCTCACTCAAAACAACTTAACAGCTCCGCTTCTAGGTCATCGTACCGGATGCGGAGCGGTTGTACCCATACCGCGTCCTCCGTGGTCACTGAATCGTCAGCCTTCAACGGTAGAGCGTCCCAGAAAAACGTACAACCAGGGGGGAAGTCCGAGATCTGCGGAGTCCTGTGGACAGAATAAGAACAGCAGACACACAGTTGAATAGTAGATAAGCAACCGCCTACAAAAACCCAAAGATGGCCGCCTCCACCCATGCCAAGCTCACTGCGCCGTCCGCATCAAGTCTGTCGCTAACGAATAGAGATTCGTCGGAAGTCACAACATCGGCTCCTAAAGCAGCCACGTCGGTGCCATAGTCAGTGGCTTCGATGGGGTTGTTCGCGCCGTAGGGCTTGGCACTGTCGAAGCGGAGTTTGCGCCCGTAGAGCTCTTGGGATCGCGCGACATCGATGATGTCCCAGGTGGAGAGTTTCGTCTGCAAATCAGTATTGTTGTCACGAAAGTAGAAGAACCGTCGGTGTATTTCCGTTAGGAAACGTGCGAGGTGGGGCAGCTGCCTGTCGGAGTCCACCTGGTGCAGAGCGCTCGCGAGCTCTGAGTGAGTCACCTTTTGCCGCTTGGCTGACTCGCGGCAAGACCGTTTGAACCGGGCCTCGGTGCCACTCATCATGCCTCGGAACTTTGAGAACTCTGAGACACCCAACCTCCTGAGGTAGTCTGCGTTAAAGTCGTCAAAGTAATGATATGGCCACACTTTGCACAAAGCAGTGTCCTCGGGCCACACAGCAACAGTGTCGTCGCAGACTATGACAAGGTTGTGTTCGGAAGGGAATATTTTCTTCATTGATTTCTGGCCTGCGGCGTCTAAGAACGACCGAGCGAAGATTCGACCGCCAAACCACTCGGAGGCTGGATCCAGGATTTTTAAAGCCTGCGAGAAGGTGAACACGAGCACTCACATGAATCTTACCGCTACGGCATGCTCCTGGACTCCGGCTGTATACAGGTACAGTTCGAATAGCTCGCTGCAGTCCCGGAGGAAAGACAACACCCCAGGGCGTAGTTTGAAGTAGTTGTCGTAGGGACCTGTATGCAGCCACTCCAGCACCCACGTAGAAGTTTGCCCTCGCAGCCCTCTTTTTCAATGACTATCCGAAAGACGTTGGCCTCCCAAATGGCATCCAGCCGTCGCCGCTCCTCACAGTCCGTCATATAGTGCGGACAGCCAGCCTCACCGTGCAGCCTCTCGTCTTGAGGAGTGAGCACTTCAACGGGTAGGCTCGTGCGAGGCCAGGGACACGCGTGTGCGATCGTATGGTCCAGGTCCAGAACCAAAACCAGCCGGCGCGACGCGAGGAGCTCCGTCATCTTGTTGGTTTCCAGGCTACTGGCAAGAGCTGGCACCATGGTCACGGTGTCCTTTCCCAGAAACCCAACCTTAACGCGGTCCTCGCGAACTTCAGCGCCACACTCGGCGCACATCCCATGGAAGACCACCGCGTGTATGCACTGGAGTGCATCTTCGGACATTTGCAAAATTGTTTGCCGATGTGGAATGCAGGAGTGTCATTGCTGGGAACTCCGTTTACAGATGAGAGTAAGTTTGTCGATTGCCTTAACGCTGCGCAAGGCGCTAGTCATTGTGGCTGAATGTCGAATTCGTGACGTTTATCCTTTCCAGCCCTAGAGGACACACATGATCTCGAGCAGTTGGATGACCAGGAACGACGACGGCGAAAAGATCTCAACCAGAAAGAACGGTTCCATGGGGCCTTCACGGGCGGGTTTAGCGCCGGATTTCACAATACCGTTGGCTCAGCGGAAGGGTGGACTCCAGTTTCGTTCAGCAGCACTCGTCAGAAGCGACACCATTACAAACAGCGTATCGAAGATATCATTGACGACGAAGACAAGAACGAAATCAGTCTTATCAAGCCACTGTTGCTACAAACAAAGACCCAGTCAAACGATGCGAACCCACTCCACGCCATGCTTCGCTATGAGGACGACGAGTCGAGCCATCTCTTGGCCGCTTTAACGGGAAAACGTGGCGTTGACGACCTGGCGTTCGTGGTAACGGCGTTCACTCGCCAGCCTCGAGGCTTGGAGACGGCTCTGGCACAGATGCGTCTAGCCGAACGAGCTAGGGGTCTTCAACAAGAGGAACCAACCGTACCAGTGGTTAAGAAGAGACGTATCGGACCCGAAATTCCAGAAGGCTGGGCTCCGCGCGATGACGAGGGGGAGGTGTCGTTGCCGGGTTACGTTGCGGAAATCCCTAGGTTCTTTGGCCAGCTTTTTAGACCGAAACGGGAATTCGGATCTGTTGGGTACCAGTCAAAAGTCGTTCTACCACCGACGCGCCTCAACAAGACCCCTGGCATAGGGGTCGGAGTTCTAAACGACGATGACGAGTACAGTGCGTATGGAATCGATCAGACAGACATGCCTGCCTTCACCACTTCCGAGGCACTGCTACGTCTGGACGAGGAGGGCCACCGGCAAATCCAGAGCCTGGGAGACAGACCGCCGGCAAGGAAACCCGCTTGTTATTTCGACGGGCGAGAGCCCATATCGGGGTACAGCTTCGAAGACCGAGGGGACCGACGTCCTATTATTGCGGCAACGGCGCGGCTCTTTCCGCCTCGTAACTGGAATCTCCACCACGAGCCGCTTCCGGACGAGATTCAGGAGGCATCGCTCCTCTCGACGCAATTTCACGTGCAGTTCAAGCGGGTTGAGGCGATGGCCCTCGCGCCAAACAAACGACATGTGCCACTTTGGGATACCGAGGCCAGCAAGGAAACTATACTGGACTCGCTATTCGCGGGCCGCAGATTCGTGAAGGCCGGAGAAGAGACCACCAGCCACGGCAACGAGCCTACGAAACCTCTACAGGAGCGGCTTATGCTGAAGGTGAGGAAACTTCAGGCGTCATGCGTCTAATCTGTCACAGCGCCTGGAACACACCCACTTCGAATGTAACTGGGATCCGACAAAGCCTCTGTGCAGGTCTCTAGGTCTGCCATATCCCTTCCACCAGAAGGAGTTCACAAACGACTACTCACAATTGCTACAAGAAATGTACGGCGACAACAAAGTTGTGGAAAAGTAAGGAGACCTTCTTAGGGTAATAATAATCCCCTCCAGCGCTCCTGGACGGTTTGACGCGATCCTCAACGACACTCTCCAGCAATTAGCTGATCCTGTGGACCCTGTAGACACCGTGGTGGCTGATACAGGGCCCCCGCCCTCTCTGTTGGAGTCTGATGTTCTCGCGGAGCTATTTGCGGACGACAAGGATTATTTTTGAGGAGTCAAAATGTCACGATTCATTCGGCGGACACGACCTCCTTAACGTACAGCACGTTGTTGCACCTGATGAGGATCTCGCCAAGCTTGCCCTTGAAGGTCTCGTCCTGGTACTCTTCAGCGTTTTCTAGCTGCAGGTTAAGGTAGTTATCAAAGCTCTTCAGTGAGCCTTGGTACTCCAAGCCCCACTTGAGCTTGACACGAACATCCCTACTCACCAGGGATGAGAGGAATGGCCTTGGGTTGAGAGGGACTATCTGCGACATGCGCAATGAAAAATCACGATAATTGGGTTGTTAAACGTCACTTAGATAGATCAATTCACATGCATGCAGGTAGGCACTATGACAAGCCTAGAATGCAATCCTCGAGACCAAATAGAGTCCGTTATAGAATGGTGCCTCCGAGCGCCGACCGAATCAGATCCAAGGCCAAGTACTGTGTGAGCCCGTCCGTCCTAATCGCTTTGTGGTCCCCGTGCATCCGATGCCGCAACAAGTCTCTCGTCGGGTCAACTTCTACAATGTCCAGAGATACGAGTCGGGAGTGTTGACTTAGGTACTCGAGAATGTAGTGGGACTCGCGGTAGTTTAAGCCGCCTCGAGCTAGCGTGCCGGTGCCCGGAGCGATGGCGGGGTCGCACGCGTCGATGTCGAAGGAGACGTGCAGGGGGTAGACTCCGTCGGGGTCAAGGCGCTTAACGATGCGGTCGAGTTCGCTATGAATGCCATGTCGATCAATAGAGTGCATGTCCGAGACAACGACGTCAGAATGTATCCGAAGTAACTCCCTTTCCTCCTGATCAACGTCTCGTAAACCCAAGAAAGCGATTTCGCAGTCACGAAAATACTGAAGACCTGCGGCCCACTCGAATCCTACCGGTTGTTCCTTGAACCATCCCATCGCATGAGCAGCAGGCATTCCATGGTAATTGCCCGACTGCGAGGTCTCAGGTGTATTGCAGTCCCCATGAGCATCCACCCAAATCACACGCAAATCGGGATACTGTGTCTTCATCCCCATCAGTGTCGCAAATCCCACAGAATGATCCCCGCCCACGTTAAGAACGAAGTCTCCAGAGGCTGCAGTTGTACACACACTCTCGAAGAGCTTAAAAAGACTGCAGCCGGTGACCTCCTTGCGAGGAGAGTTTGTGGGTTCGTTCTCGTCTTCTGGGAGAAGCACGTCACCGCAGTCTTGGAATTGTAAACCCTGAGATCTGACGAGGTCCTCCAAGCCACCTGCACGAAGGGCTTCAGGTGCCTTGGACGGCCCTGCGTTCCTCTGACCCCTGGCAAAGGGCAAGCCTAACAATCGCACAGTGTTGGAGTGTAGTGGCATGAATCAATATTCGCAAAAACGCGGGATGGGTTCGAGACAACTAGCTGGAGGACTAGACCTCGCAGTCTGGCAATTACCATGGAGGCCAAATGTAGTTCGAGACAACTAGCTGTTCACAGATGCACTTGCACAGACTTACAAAAACTATAGAGGGGACTTGTAGAAGAAGTCGGAAACACAGTGATTTCCGCTGTAGAACTTCGAAACTGTGTCAACAGCCCTCACACGAGCGAGGTATCCCTTCGAGGTCTCAGACATCATGCGCTCGTCCAGGTACTCGAGTAGCTCAAGTACGTCCAGCATGTACAGGTCGTACAGAGTCAGCTCCGATCCCAACAAGAAGTGGTGCTTGCTCAGCTGTCCGTCGATGGCCTGCCCGTACTTGTCGTCGAAGCTCTCGACGAAGGCCTCGAACTTTTGTTTTCGCACGGCGGCGTCCATTTTGTCGTAGAGGACGATGTTAGTGATGGCACGGCGTACATCACCCATGATGCCCTTCCACATGCATCCCAGAGCCCTATCCTCCAGAACTTTAGGGAGTAGTTGAGGAAGCATCTTCTCCGTAATGTACATCACGATCGCGTCGCTTTGGGTCAACTTGATGTCATCCGTAATCAAGTAGGGAAGATTCGGAACCGTCAAGCCATGGCAGTTCTCCTTCTTCTCCTCAGAGAACCACGAGGCCTGATTCTTAATATCATGCTTCACGAGGCTCCAATCCTGACCAGCCATGTCCAAAAGCAAACGAGGGAGGTGTCCCAACGCTCTGATGTTCCAGTACCCAAGAGTGATGGCCATTTGTGAATATGTTGTTTCATCTCCCTCCAAGCACATGTGTCACAAATCCCACAGAAGAACGAAATCTCCAGCCAGCCAGAGGGAAGGGATTCAGGCGCCTTTGAGGTCTGGACGCTCTACTCAAGGACGCTCGAAAAGCCTGGCAGACCAAATGTAATTCACGATCACACGACACGAAACTATTACCTGCACAGACTTACGAAAACTACAGAGGGGACTTGTAGAAGAAGTCGGAAACACAGTGATTTCCGCTGTAGAACTTCGAAACTGTGTCAACAGCCCTCACACGAGCGAGGTATCCCTTCGAGGTCTCAGACATCATGCGCTCGTCCAGGTACTCGAGTAGCTCAAGTACGTCCAGCATGTACAGGTCGTACAGAGTCAGCTCCGATCCCAACAAGAAGTGGTGCTTGCTCAGCTGTCCGTCGATGGCCTGCCCGTACTTGTCGTCGAAGCTCTCGACGAAGGCCTCGAACTTTTGTTTTCGCACGGCGGCGTCCATTTTGTCGTAGAGGACGATGTTAGTGATGGCACGGCGTACATCACCCATGATGCCCTTCCACATGCATCCCAGAGCCCTATCCTCCAGAACTTTAGGGAGTAGTTGAGGAAGCATCTTCTCCGTAATGTACATCACGATCGCGTCGCTTTGGGTCAACTTGATGTCATCCGTAATCAAGTAGGGAAGATTCGGAACCGTCAAGCCATGGCAGTTCTCCTTCTTCTCCTCAGAGAACCACGAGGCCTGATTCTTAATATCATGCTTCACGAGGCTCCAATCCTGACCAGCCATGTCCAAAAGCAAACGAGGGAGGTGTCCCAACGCTCTGATGTTCCAGTACCCAAGAGTGATGGCCATTTGCGTGAATATGTTGTTTCATCTCCCTCCAAGCACATGTTTCCTTCCCACCGACATTAGTCTTGTGACCCTGTGTAGCAATCGCTCTCGCTTTTGCTCCTTCGTCTCCGCCTCTCGGATAGCTCGAAGAAAGGACGCTAACACAGACCGCCTCACCTCGTCGTTGGACTCTCCAGCCCACTCGGACAATCTCATTCTGCCTCGGTGAACGTAGAACTCGTGTTGATCTCCTGGCAGAGCCAACCTCCCATGCAGCATTTTCAGCCCGCAAATCACTCCCAGCTGTACAGCGTCTGGAAACGGAAGAACCATGTGCTGGACCTGCTCTCCGATAAGTTGCAAAGTGAGGCAGCACCACGGTGGAGGGTTGAGGTAGCCTATGGTACCGGGATCGTATCGCACGTCAGGATCCAGCCCGCGGTTCCACTGACACAGGGGTGATGAGCGGCCCCACAGTACGTCTTGGATCGGTGGGAACGGCTTGAAGAAGTCTTCTGGGAGGTTGTCCTTCTCAGAACGAGGCAGCCGTTCGCTGATCCACACATGTTTACCCTTAAATCGCACCAGCGCGTCCTTGGTGTAGTGCATCTTGTAGTCAGTCAGACATACGCGGAACCCTTGAGCGTGGACATTAATCTTACCCTCATGTTCCACGTCGTGTCCTCTGCTACGCATTCGTCTTCTCTCCAACGTCACAAGTGTGCCGCGTATTTGTATCGTGTCCGGTTTCCCAGCAGGCTCTACAGTTTCACCTTCTTTGACGACAACTATCTGCGGAAGGGAAATCTCCTCCTCTTCAAGGGGAATCAGTGGTTCCACATCTGCGTGAAACTCTACCCGCCGGACCAGATCTCCCACGAACTCTTCAGCGGTCATGTCATCGACTCCTTCAAGATGATAGAGGTCACACACCTCTTGGAATAGCGCTCTTCGCTTGGCACTGCTCTCGTTCTCGGGAATCTTAAGCAAGTCCGCGGCTTGCTGAGCCTCTCTAATCAGCTGCTGCGCCCTTCCAGCATCACGTGCATGCACGTCAGTGAATGACAGAGACGCCAGGGCCATATCCAGCTGTGACTGCGCCACTCTCAGCTCTTCCATAAGTTGCACCTTTTCCTCTCCCATTGAAAGGCAGTGAAGGGCCATGGAGTCAAACATCCTCTGGCGAGCACGAGACTTCTGGGCGTCTTCAGTCACCCGCGAGAACGCAGACTTTAGGTTGTGCCTCATGCCTGTCTTCTCGGCTGACAGCTCAGCCAGCTCGTTCTGTTGGCGTTCCACAGTCGCGGCCTTCTGAGCGTTATCCTCGGTAAGCACTTCGACGAGGGAGTAGAACTCGCGAGCCTGCGCCTCCAGGGCTGCGAGCTGCTCTTGAAGCCTCGCAGACTCATCGGCAGCAGCAGCGGCCTCCGCAGACACTTGGGTGAATTCCTCCAGCGGGACGAACGCATGCATGTCGCCTCGAGACTCCATCTGCTCAATTTGCGCTCTGAGCTGCGCGATCTCTCGCATCAGCTCGAGCTCGCGGTCTGCATCAAAGAGCGATGTCCGCCCTCTTCTTCTGGGCGCTTCGATGATTGGCGCACCCCCACCCCATTGTTTCAGCAAATTGACCTGTGTACGTGGAGAGGGAGGCAAGGATGTCGGAGTTGGTGAGGGCGGCACGAGATCCTTGTGTATCTTCCGAAATGCCTGCAACAACTTAGGTAAAAGATGTGAACTCTAAGGGTATCGTACCCGCCTTCGGCTGAAATCACCAGTCATGTGCTGTGATGTGTTTTTGTGTGCACACACAAAAATGACAGATGATGCATT
Source organism: Porospora cf. gigantea B (assembly GCF_019968985.1). NCBI lineage: Eukaryota > Apicomplexa > Conoidasida > Eugregarinorida > Porosporidae > Porospora > Porospora cf. gigantea B. The sequence continues at coordinate 18,647 of NW_027178760.1, read as the reverse complement.
TCTTCGAACACCTCAGTCAATCATTCCCCCGCAGCAGCTGAAGAAGCAGGAACAGCTGCAGGAATGTGCCAAGAACCCATACATTTCTCTTCTCAAGGCAGCGGTCTTGGGCTCTCTGCCAGGCCAATTGTTGGAAACGACCCAAGAGGTTCACATCAGGTCACCGATTCACAGACTACTAATATACTGCGGCGTCAGAGAGCCCTATCACCAAGCGCTATGGTCTTGCTGCTACAGCGAGAACCAGCCGAAACCTACAACTCCTGGCTACCTGAGCGCAGCGTTCTATGAATTGGACTTCTTCTTGAAGCGCAGCACTGTGAGCCGACAACGCATTCCAGGGCTGGTGCGTACTCTGACCAACGTTCCCCTGCAGGATGACTTCTACTTGAACCTGCTGTCTTGGTCAATCCGAGGGCACATAGCATTGGCCAAGAACTCTTCCGTGATCATCCTTGACAGTCAGGGGGACCAAACACTGGAGCTGTCGGAATGCAGTCCAAGTCAAATCGCTGCCACTTTTCCTGAAATCACATCTGTGAACTGGTCTCCACAGGGCACGTTACTTGCCGTGGGCCTTAAGACAGGTGCCCTGCAGATCTGGGACGTAGAGGTGAGCAAGATCCTTCGGACGCTAACACCACAGGGATCACAACGAATAGGATCTCTGGCCTGGCAGCAGAACTGCAACAGTGAGGCAGGCGGAGGCTTCTCTGTGCTGAGCTGCGGAAGCCGAGACAAATCCATAACTAACCACGACATCCGCAACCACGACAGCCAAATCAGCCGCTGGGAAGCGCACAGACAAGAGGTATGCGGAGTGCGTTGGTCTGGCTCCTACGCCAGCACCATGCTTCAGGGCGGATGTTCTGGAGCTAACGATGTCTCAAACATGCTTGCTTCTGGCGGCAACGACAACAAGATCTTCATTTGGCAACTCGGGTACGACACGCCTCTTCGGAAGTGGGATGAGCACACTGCAGCAGTGAAGGCACTCTCGTGGTCACCACATCAGGCAGGGCTACTTGCTAGTGGAGGCGGCACCAACGACCGGCATCTTCGATTTTTTGACGTACTGTCCGGCACCTGTCTTGGCCACATTGACACCGAGAGCCAGGTGTGCAACCTCGAGTGGTCGCTGCACGACACACAACTCGTATCTAGCCATGGATACACCCAACACCACCTTGTTCGGTGGGATTACCCCACGAAGGCTAAGCTGTCCACGCTGCGTGGGCATACTTCACGCGTTTTGTACATGGCCCAGTCGCCTGCGGGGAACAATGTCGTCACTGGGGCGGGAGATGAGACGGTTCGAATTTGGAGGGTGTTCAATAGCGAATGACTGCAGGACTCATAATCGAATTCCACATTTTGGAAGTCGACGATGAGTGTGAGGTCATGGTGTGAAACACCACGCAGAACCGAGTGTACGTTGGGAACTTGAGCTTCAAGGTCAGCTGGCAGGAGCTGAAGGACCACATGCGTACTGCCGGAGAGGTTGTGTTTGCTGAGGTCCCACAGGATCAGGCATCGCGGTCGAAGGGCTACGGTATTGTCGAGTACAAGACTGCTGAGGAGGCACGTGCTGCCATCGAGACTCTCCACGACACTGAGATTTTCGAAAGGAAAATCTTCGTCCGAGAGGACAGAGAGAGCGGACGTCGTGAGCAGCGCGGAGAGTATCGTGAGTACCAGCCCCGTGAGCCCCGTGAGCCACGTGAGCCACGTGAGCCACGTGAGTACCGCGGCGATCGCGGCGACCGCGGCGACCGCGAGTACCAGCCCAGAGAATACGGTCAAGGGCGCAATGAGCGTGATGGAGGTTATGGACGGGCTGATCGTGGTGATCGTGGTGATCGCGGTGATCGCGGTGATCGTGGTGATCGCGGCGAACGCGGTGAAAGGCCGTCTTTCCGTTACTCTGAGCCCGATCCTTGTCGCGTTTTCGTAGGCAACCTGCCCTGGAGGACGACGTGGCAAGACCTTAAGGACACCTTCAGAACTGCTGGATTCATCCAGAGGTCCGACGTGTTCAGAGGCCCTGATGGCCGATCTAAGGGCATCGGCATTGTGGTGTTTTCCACTCAAGAGGAGGCGAACGCTGCTGTGCAGGAGTACGATGGCTACGAGTTGCAAGGTCGCCAAATCACATGCAAGATTGATGAAGGCTCGTCTAACTACCGAAGCAGGAACTAGGTCTTAGATCTTAATATTCGTTGAAGTGCTTGTGGTACCTGCTGTGAACACGATTCTTGCCTCACCTTTGGCGGACAATCCGTCTCTTCTCACACACGAGGGCCAGGCTGCACGCTATAAATACCAGCACAGTGAGGGTGTTGAAAGCGAAAAGCGTTGAGGGATCGTTGTCGATCATCGAAATACAGGCTTTATGCACCGAAAGAAAGCTGTGGGATCACGAGCCGCTGGATCCATGTCTGCTGCGGGCAGTCAATTCTCAGGAGGGTCTAGCCAACTCTCGAGCATTTTTGACTCCTTTGCCGGAGGCGCGGCCGCGCCTGTAGTAGCTGTGAGCGGGGATTTGGATGTGGCGTTGAAACTGATGACCAAGCGCAGTCGCTCCACCCGAGTGAACGCTTTGAAGGACTGCGAACGACTCCTGTTGGCGACGACTACGCCGGAACTGCTGTGTGCGTTGCCTCTGTTCATCTTCAACTTCTGTCGTTTGGCAGTTGTGGATGTTGAACGGGAGGTGCGATCGTTGCTATTTCACGTGCTGGCAGTGTTCTGCGGACGTGTTCCTCGGGAAGTGGCGTCGCACTTGGAAGCGGTTCTACCCTTGTGGCTTGCGTCACTCTGCGATCCCTCCTGTCAGTTGGATGCGAAAGAGACCTTTGATAGGTTGTTCCCTGGAAAGGATATGAAGCTCGGGCAGAGTATTGCGATCCACAGGATGTCGCTGCTAGAATTTTGGAAAACTGCTCTCGCCCACACTGAGCAAACGTTGGTAGAGCACTACCTCGGCTCATCGCAAGTCTCAGCAGAAGAGAGGGCGAGCATGTATGAAAACGTAGGTGTTGTCGGAAAATGTCATCCAGTTTGCGAGCTGCACTCTACTATCTATTCCCCTCGCTGTGGACAGATATCCGGACCACCCCACCAAACAAGCGTTCCTCTTGCAGCTACAAGCCCTCCTCTTCGACTCCTCCGGAGTATTGGCAGCCCTCTCCGCCACCTCTCCAAAAATTCGACTCGCTGCTGCGAAGGTTCTGCTTGCGCTTCTTCCCTCTGTGGAAGGCGACGTACCGCAGGAGGTTCCTCGTGCTCTGGCCACGCTCCTGACGGATTCCCACTCTGAGATGAAGCCAGTGGCCCTGACGCTGTTCGCCCAGTACTTCCTGAAGAGGCCTGCTGCTTGGGAAGCCGTCGGTGCCAAGGGTGTTAAGGTAGCTCGACGTGTGCTGGGGATGGTGGAGTCGGGAGATCCGCGGGTGCTTGAGAGCCTTCTCTCCTTCGTCGCTTGCATTCCACAAGAACCCCGTTTCATGCCGTTTCTCGCATCCGACATCCTTGCCTCATTGAATTCGGTCGTTGTCGGCGGCCCGTCCACCACCGCTCTTCGAACCTGGGTGGAGGTGGCGCTGTTCCTGCTGACAAAACGCGCGGATATGCTGTTCCCGCAGCGGCCAGCGCTGCTTGTCGGGGTCTGGAAGCCTGTGAGCATGGTGGAAGATGACGCATCAGTGGAATGCCTCGTCTGGTTGATGGTGGAGATTCATAAACGCGACGTAGCGTACGCTCTACAACCGAGCTGGCCGGAGCTCTCTCCTCTAGCTTTGGCAGTCCGTCGCCGCGTGCTGGAAAGGGTGCAAGTAACCGCAAGGAATGAGGGGTGTACTGAGCTGGCTGATGAGGCAGCTGATCGTGTTGGCTCCCTCCTTGTTGTTGAGGAGGCCAGGATGACCGACTTCACCGAAGACCTGTTGAGTCGCCCGTTAACCAGCGTCGGAGTAGATAGTTTGGTGGACAGACTTCACTTCCTTTACCGTGAAACTGTCAGCTTCGAACGACAATCCAAGATCATACAGAGTATGGAGGCTGCCGACTTGAAGGTGGAGTCCCAACCCAAGCTGATCCGTGCCCTTGTACAGGCAGTTTCTCCGCGACTCGGCTTGATACACTCGTCTTCATTGCTGGAGCTTGCAATGCTGACGGCTGTGTACCCTGCAGAGGCCGTGTCGCCCTTCCTAGAAATGGTCTCTGCCCAGCAATATTTGCCAGTGAAGGGTTTTCTGAAGGTGGCTCTCGAGCTGGGAGTAGAAGCTCTGTGCATGCGCTTCAGAACTGTGGAGAGTATTCAGTTCCCGGCGCTGTCCTCCTGCAACGCGCTCTACGTTGCCTTCTGCGGTTCTCTATTGAGAGACATCGCGCTGGCTCCGAAGGAGCTGCTGCACTACCTCGTACCTTTGATCATGGAAGGGCCTTCGGAGCTCCCTGAAGCTGACGTATTGTCAACGGTGACTTCCACTGTACGTCGAGCGACGGCGTCCTCCCCTATGTTGGATGAGGTACTCCCCAGGCTGATCTTGAACGAGGCTGACCGCCTGTGGATCCAGCGACATCTGACTAGCCTACTTCTACAGGGGAACCGGAACGAAGTACCTGCCGTAGGCAGGGTTTTGAAGGCCTCGGCTGACCCATGTAGCCTCTGGGCTAGCTGTTGCCCGCTTGAACTTGAGGGCGCCTCTGTGGAGACTCTCTGTTTGTGGGCGGCTACAGGAGCCGTCGGCGTCCTCCATGCGGAACTGCCTGCTACCGGTGATGTTGCCCGTGCCTTCAGCGTGGTGCTGGCGCTGCACTCACACCTCTGTGCCAGGCAGCAGCTGCTTGGAACCTCTCAGTTTTTGTGCGTTGTGGAGGCGTTGGCTGAGCACTACCTCCTGTCTCGGAGCTTCGAGGTGGATTTCTCGGGGCTGACATCCGAACAGTGGACGCGGATGGCCGATATCTTTGGCAGCGCGTGTTTGGCGTCAACCTTGGTAACCCACGGGGTCTGCGTCCCCGATGCCGCCAAAACCAACTCTTACCTGCTTCTGGAACACCAGATGAGATCGGATGAGGGTGGCCTGCTGAATGACTGCTGGTTGCTCAAGGTTGTCGGTCTGGCACGTGTCAGTTCCGACGAGCTTGAGGCCATTCCCATGGCTGAAGAGCTGCTGTCTATCGCGGAGGCGACAGGCAAGTTGGACGCGTTGGTTAGCCTGAACTGGGGTTTCACCGCCATGCTCGACGCTGGTACCTTAGCATTCCCTTTGGTCGTGCGTTGGATGAAAGCCGTTTTCGCCGGGCTCGTGCCTACCATTGGGGTTTGCGAGGTGTGTCTAACGGGGTTGAAGGCGCTAACTATGGTTGAAACTGGCCAGATAAACCTAACACCTGACGACATTTTCATGTTACTACAACTTTTGGACGTCACGGTTGAGGTTCCGCTACTCACCGCCGCCATTGCCGAGTGTGTACGTCGTGAAAACGTCTGGTCCACTGAAGGTCCTGTGGTATACAGCAGGTGCCCAGCACGTTTCTCTGGGCTGCTGCTCGATTTTGAGCAGGCCGGTCGAGAAGACGACTCGCTGCCCCGCCCGGTAGCCGAGGAGACTGGCATCGCCGACGCAGAACTGGCCCCTTTGATGCTGGGTGCATTTCTCAGTGCGGAGGTGCTGCGCTCATTGATAGAGGCCACTGATAGTGTGTCGGCCGCCGTTGTGGCTGGCGATACATCGAAGGGGCCTGAAATGCTACGTCTATTGCTCGTGTGGTTGGCCCTGCTGCATCAGGTGGGTGACCCTAAATGCGCCGGCGCCCGGGCTGTCCTGGACTTTGTCCCGGCCGAACAAGACCCAGGTGTCTTGGCTGATCTCAAAACCAAAACCCATGAGCTGACCACAGCCCTGGGCACCGGCAATCTTACGCGTCTATCTTCTGGGACTTGCATTCAACGCGTGATGCAGCTGGCGTTCGTCGCCTCCCAGTGGCAACCAGAAGAATGTATCGTCGACACCTGGGCGTTGGATCTTATCCCTCGGTCATCCGCGCAGCCTACGAAAAGGATTCGCGTTCGGCAATTGATTCACGCTCCTTTCATTGAAATCTCACAGGTGCTCTCGACTGACCAACGCCGTAAGAAGTGGTCTTCCGAACCTGCCGAGGACGCGCTCACATTCTTCTACGCGGAGGGTAGAGCATTTCGACATCATTTCGGATTTGCTGATCTGTCATTGGTAAGTCCTGCGGCTTCGGAGTTGTTATTCGTGCTATGTCAGTCCTTTCCTCGGGCAATAAGAAGACTTCACGCCGCAGCGAATATGACCGCGTCCAGAGTACTGGAGGGGGCTTTTCGGAGCAACTTGGGCCCGCGCCTCATACGCTCTGAAGTCAACGAGGCGCGCGCCGCTTGCGACAGTCCCAATACGGACTTGGGTGCCCTTTCAGTACGGTTCGACCAACATGGGCGACAGCTCTGCGTTACCGTTCTGGACGATTTCAGGGGATTTTCGTGTGATGTGAAGGTGTCATTTTCCCAGCTCTACCCATTGATACCACCTGCTGTTGACACCACCACAATCAAGGGCCTGGAGGCGAAAATGACTCGGTGGAGGCTCCGCCTACTGGCATCCTTGGCGGGGAAAGGCGCAACGTCTACTGTCTTCTCGGCCATCTCTTACTTCATCCTGAATGTTCGGTCAGCGATTGCTGGCATTGAGGACTGCCCTATTTGCTACTGCTGTTTACACCCGCAGTTTAAAACTCTGCCACGCTTCGCTTGCAAAACATGCAAGTACAAGTTCCATTCAGAGTGCCTGTACAAATGGATGAGGACCTCCAACAACAGCACGTGCCCACTGTGCAGATCCCCAACGTAATGGGGCGAGACCTTCATGAACTGTAGTTGTCGTTGCGATGAGCCTGGAACATGCAGATCACTCCGCGTTGGAAGTTAATGCGCCGCTGAAGACGGTAACCACGGACGTCTTGTGACCCACGAGGGTCTCGCAGTTGACGCAAAGAGCACATTCTTGGGCCGACTGTAGTGGGTTTGTTCGGCCTTTCAGCCGCTTGTTAGTAGTGTGTCTGACGTACTTGACATGAACAGGGTGTTCGGTAGACAGGGTGCTGGGGTCGTGGGAGTAGGATAGCACTGTAAAGCAGCCCGGACATGTTATCGGGCCTCCTGGCTCGCCAGCCGGCGCTCTCCGCGCCATCCACCGCTCGTTGATCTCGTCCTCTTCCTGGTCCAACTGGTCCAACGCCTCAAGCTGCTGCTCCACCTCCGGTAGTGCCTGACGGACGGAAGCCTGCACGCTGTGGGGGACCAACTTCACGTCCTCTTGGAAGGGAGTCCAATCGTCCATTTTTGATGGCGTTGAATCCTGTGCTGTGTCCCTCGACAGTAAATGGAAAGTCTGTCCTTAGTCCCCTGCCGATGAGAGACGAGTACTTCGTCATGTTTCGTGAGGGGATGGCGCTTGAGGTCAAGAGTGACGACGACACCTTCAAAGGGAAGGGCCATGTTCACCTAACATCACACCGACTGGTATTCGTTCGCGAAGGCGACACTAAGAAACACAAGAAGTTCTCATCCATGGAGATACCACACTTCCTCACGCATGGTGATGACGATGGGTGCCCACCCGAGTTCCACCAGCCTGTCTTTGGTGCTAACTACCTGAGCAGCAACTTCTCCAGACTGGACTCTGTCAAGTACCCACTATCGGGGTCGTACTCGGTAGGCGAGCATCCCAGAGCAGTCTCACACGTTCCAGCTCACATTTAAAAATGGCAAGTGCGAGTCCTTCGTTCGCGCATACCACCAGATCTGGAGGGCAGCTCAGAAGTCTGCGATACGGACAGGATTTACGTCGCCTATCATCCAGCAGATGCAGGCAGGCGGGCACACCGCGGCCGTGGACCCATCTGATCCCAGTGTTGTTTACATTGCGCAACCCCAAGTTGAAGCCCGCAGCGTCGTCACATACACGTAGCAAATGTGAAACTAAAAATCGCGTGTGGCCTTCTTCAGCGCTAGAATCCAGTGCTTCGTCTTCTTAGTGAAGTTGGAGCGGCTTAGGGCACCAAGTTCGTTGCTGGCAGCCATGGAATCTCCGCGTTCCATCGCTTTGCAGAACTCTCTGAGGTGAGGTATCGATTCGCGTTTCATGCCTTCACGGCATTGCAGCTTCAACTCGTTAACGTGATTGGGTATGTCCTCGTACTGTGTGCACGCCTCCCCTGCAGCTCACCTTCTTGCTCGTGAGGTCCAGCCCCTGGAGCACTGACTCCAGCACACGTTCCAGCAGTGCCATGTCCTCATCTGATAGCGGAGCATCAGGCGATCTCGTTTCTTGATGCAGTGAGTTCCCATCGCGCGTTGACGCTACGTTGACTAAGCCCACGATACTCACTGGCCGTAGAGACCGCCTGCTGGATTCCCGTGGGGATTGGCCAGGGGGTAGGCATCCCAACCGCAGGCATCGCGCCAGCGTAGGGGGCCGTTGACGAGGAGTAGCCTCCGCCATTGGCCAGCCGGGGAGGTGAGGGGTACTCTGGCTGCTGAGGTGCTGGCGGCGCCTGGAACCCCGGTTGAGAAAACGACTTGGAAGCGGGAGCAGTGAACGTAGGTCGCGGCGGGGCTGAGACCGCCGGAGGTGCGGGTGGCACAGGCTTGGCTGGCTGGAACTGCTGCTGCGAAGGGGTTGCCGCGCCAAACTGCTGAGGAGCAGGAAACTGCGGCTGGGCCGGCGAGAAGACCGCGTTGGTGGGGAACTGGTTGTGGGGAACAGCGGGAGTGAATAGATTAGGCTGAGGTGGTGGCGGGGGAAATGATTTCGGCGCTGGCTGTCCCAGAGGCTGCTGTCCCAGAGGCTGCTGTCCCAGAGGCTGCTGTCCCAGAGGTTGCTGTCCCAGAGGCTGCTGTCCCAGAGGCTGCTGTCCCAGAGGTTGCATTCCATACGGCGCCGCAGCAAAGTGCGGAGCCTGGCCAAAGGGTCCAACCTGGAAGGGAACGGCTCCTACCTGCCCCTGCCCACTGGGCGCAGACGGCGCCTTCGTCGGATTCGACCGCTCCGAGGTAAATTGGCCGTCTGGGGCAGGGATGCCTGCCTGTCTCATAGCCCCCGGGTTGGAGTTCCAGATGCGATTCCGTAGCTCCGTACCCGCAGTGGCACCGGGCACGAAGCTGAGGTAGCGCATCGCCGCCACCAAGCGTCCAGAATTGGCAAGAATCGTAGCGTAATGCACTATCCTATCAGCCAGGTCACCTGTGGGCTCCACTGGGTTCTTAGTGCTCTCCTTCAGCGCGATAGTTTTCTCGACCAAGCACTGCAACGCCTGGGTAGGATTAGTACCTCGAGAAGGTGTTGTGCTCCATATCCGCACTGTATTTTGGAAGTCTCCGGCCGCAACAAGACACACCACTGCTGTCCGAGGGTCTGCCTTCTCCTGTTCCAGCCTCACTGACAGTTGCGTGGCTAACTGGGAGAAAAGGGCATTCGAAGCAGAGGGTAGGGACGCTGGGCCTCCTGGCAACGCGTAGGTAATCAGCACACCCAAAGCGTCCTTCCAGTAGTTAAGGTCCGCCTCAGCAACAAAACCGGCAAGGTCGTCGTTGGCGACGCCGGAGAGCAGCCTTCCGAATTGTCCACCGGTCCCCACGAACTTTCTAAGGTATGCCTGCTGGGTAGCGCGCCAGAGGTCTGCGTCATTGCTGTTTGCAGCGATCAGGAGCGCCTCGGCATGTCGGTCAAGGTGTAAAGCTACGGCTGCAGCCAATCGGTGGTTACCGGCAGACAAAACCATATTCAAGAAGCCCTCTTTTCCCTGGAACCAGTTGAGTCCATCAGATGCAACGATCCCTGTGGACTCATCAGCTTCTTCTGGTGCTGCATCGAAGTCGCCGCGCAACTCAGAGAAGAATTTCTGGGTCATTTCTTCATTGTCTAGGGAGAGGGACCCAACACGGTTGGCGAATTGTTTCTCGGGGGTGCGAGGCTCCAGAAGAGAGGTGGGGTCACAGCCAAGGATATTCTCTGCCTTCTGGTGTAGCTGCTCGGTATTCAGGCCAAGGGCTTCCATCAATACCGTTCTCCGGTCGTTAATGGAGCCAAGCGTCGAGGACACCACTGACCATGTTAGTCGCTCCTCATCGTCGCTGGCGCTACTGATGCATGATTCACAGTACGCCTTCCAATCGCTCGTGCTGATCGCCTGCTCGAAGGCGTCCGCCCTGTCTGCGCTGATCTTCTCAGTGAGCACCACCTCACAGTTGATTTGGGTGCTGTGGGAGTTGAAGGATATGAAACGACCGCCAAATCCCATGCACACCCCGGCTGGGCGTCTTAGCCACTTGGGACAGTAGCGTTTCTGGCCCGGGGACAAGCGCGTGTACTTGGCATGTGAAGCCAAGGAGTAGACACTGATGCCCTCCTGTGCAGACGCCACCGCCACGACTCCTGGTACAGATGACCACCGGAGCTGTTGCTCTGGCTGCGGGGTCAGGATTTCCGCGATCTGCGTGGGCGTGTCGTTGCTCATCACCCAGAAAATAATCTTGTGATCCTTCCCGACACTCGCAAGCAGATTTTCGTCGTCAGGACTGAACTGAAGGTCAAGAATTCCTCGAGTGTGCCCCGTTGTGATCTCTCTAATTGGATAGTCCTTCTGTCGCACGTCCCACACTTGCAACACAGGCGACGCATCATCGTAAGCCACTACGAACTTGAAGGGGTCCTTAGGAAAGAAGCACACTTTAGCAGGCCACGAGCCCCTAGCGCTGCGGTTTCGGTCTACGAAGGCCATGGCACATTTTCCATTGGCGCTGTTCCAGAGTTGAATGCCGCCATCTCGTACAGCGGCAACTAATATGTCCTTCAGGTTGGGATTCTGGCCAAACGTAAGGTCTGTTACAGGGCCGCCAGCAGGAGATCTGGACTTAAGCTTCTCGAGCACAGGCCTTTGACCAGGATAAAACATTGCCATGCGGATGCCTCCAGCGCTTGTGCCAGCAGTCAGTCCCACACAAGAGCTCTCCTGACGGTGCAGAATGCCGAGAGCCAAGCTAGTTATAGCATCGGGAGCCCCCTGCTCATCTTCATTCCAATATCGCGACTCGAAGACGGCGTGTTGTGGTTTCCCGCCATGCAAAAGTGAGTCCGCGTCCCAGATAATGATAGAGCCGTTCTCCATCCCCGCCACGATAGAACCCAGTTGGGACCCTGGGAATATTTTGGTAGTGTTGTCCCACAGTAGACAGCTGAAAGGGGACCCGTCTGGGGTCGCGACCTCAGCAACACGCTGAAGGTCGGTGCACTCATCAGCGGCGTCGTAGGTCAGTAGTAGTAGCTTCGCTGACCCAATGGTTTTTTCGCCAACAGCCAGGAGAGGTTGAGGTTGGCCGTTGACTTCCCAGATTGATGGGCACCAGGCAAGGATACCGCTGCTCTTGAGGTACTTTAGAGGGGACATGCAGCGATTAAATGAGTTTTTGCGGTTTTGTTGTTTCCAACTACAGACTACAGTATAAGAGGGAAGCTGCCGTCGTGGTTCCTCACGTCTGCCTTCAACTGGGCGTAGGCGTGGATAGCCAGCGATATCACTGGAATGAGGCTCGACTCTGGATTGGGCTCCACGCGATGCCTCACCGTCAGCACGCGGTTCCGACCCCTGCAGAACCAGATGTAGAGGCAGTTCCAAAGTCCTGTCGTTCAGGACGATGTGTACCGTATAGTTCTGTGCCTCCGGAAGGTGTGGGTACGCCTCGTCTACCCTCGGTATGGTTGACGTGGGTCCGGTTCGGCTTGCCTTGCCGAATACAGTGAAGGGGAGGGTTGAGTAGTTCTTGAGGTTCTCGTCAGCCTCGACCTGAGTTAGGGAATTGTGACAAATGTGGACCTCTTGGACAGTCCACCCACCCATGGCAGCGTTATTCGCCAGCAACACTGTGGTGTCTCTCCCTGGAGATCCAATAAGCACGCACATGAAGTCCTGCGATAATACCTTGAGGCACTTCAGTGCTATCCTTTCGCACATCAGCTCCACAGCGTCCACGAGGAAGCTGCGCCTGCGTGCATGTCTGGACGGTAGGGAATCACAGGCGAATGTGGCAGCTTGAACCACGACAGGGACGCTACCATGACGCAAACCCCACTCCTCTACAACGGCTTCGTTGTTACGAACAGTAAATCGATGCAAGGTCCACGACGGTTCACTGTCGTGCCGCATGCTGTATGATATCGGGGTGATAGGCGTGTCGTAAGGCTGCGCGTCCTCCTCCGAGCCCGAGCTGAAACTGAGCAGACTGTCCTGGTGAAATTCTTTTCGGACGGGTGGGATACTAGTCATCGGAGTGAGCCCGCGCCGTTCAAGCCTCTTAGACTTGGCCACCTTGAACCAAAAAGAGGCACTGCCATCCTTGTCAACGTTCACATCTCGCATTCCTTGCGCTTTGCAGTACCTCTCTGGTACACGTGATAGGCTTTGGATGCAGATGGAAAGGAACGATCCTTCGCATAACCGCTGAACGAACGCCTCAACAGCATTGGTAGCCGGGTCGCTTCTCGTAAGCCCGCTTTGGAGACTGCAGTACGCGAGCAACGGGGAAACGTCCAACGCCAGGTTAGCACTGGAGAAGTCCGATATGCACAATGAGTCTCTTGTGTGTTGGGACGGAAGCAGCAAAGGCGACGGTCCAGTGAGCCGCGAGAGACCTGTCGATGGCAGTGCAAAGGGGCTAGACCTTATAGTGGAGAAAGGCGTATCCAGCGACGGAGAAGGACCGAATGGAACGCCGCTCCGAAAAGGTCTGTATGCGACGAACTCGTCCGGTTTCGAGCTGAAAGGAGTGCTAGAGACGGCTGAGTGCCATTTCTTTTGAGGCGTGACCGCGATCTCGCGGTCACAAGCGGGGGCCAAATTCTCCTTCGCCGTCCTAAGGCCAGTTGAGTGGCAGGGTGTTACAGGCTCCTCGTTCCTCCGCCTCAGGACAGGGCTGGAGACCGGGCGAACTTCGCAGTCAGAGACGACGTTGGCGAGGAAGGCGGTAAGGCTGCTCTGCTCCGGTCGCTTCCGAGGGGGGGACAGCTCAGGACGGTGCACGTGCGAGAGGGTCACGTCCGTCTGTGTGCCCTTATTCACATATCGTTTGGAAGAGGTGGGGTGGCTAGGGATACAGCTCATCTGCCTCTCAAAGTTGTACATGCAGCGGAACTCCTCCCTGCGCATGCCGAAATCGTCTGGGCAGAAAGTGAACTGGCTATCCGCCAGTTTGTCCTCTCCAACAGAACGAGACAGCACAGCATCGGTACTTGTCGAACACAGCGAATCCATTGCTGGATTACCTTCCCCCGGAGTCGCCCACTTAATGGAACGTCGGAAGCTCGGTATTGAGTGAAAGTCCTGTGTTGTGTGGATCACTCTCTGTCACCTATTGTACGTCATTTAAACGTGCCGGCCTTTGAACTCAGGATTATTCTGCTTCGATTTTTTTACTGCTCCCTTCGCTGACCACCGCTGAGGCCCGCCTGTCAGTCGGTGCAGCCGAATCTCTCGAGTTGCCACCTGACCCTGAAGCGCCAAATTGAACTGCGTGCAGAGCGATCAAACCGAATACGCGATTTTTCCCGCGCTTCTGATGTCGTCTGGGAGTCAATCGCTGTACAGCATGCCCCTCCTTTCAGGGCGGGGCGTGAACCGCACACCTCTTGCGGCAGCTTGGTCCAATGACCTAAGCATCGCATACATTGAAACTCATCGAACGAAAAGGAGCACGAAGGCTGAAGTGCTGAGCGCGGACATTATTAGCATCATCACCCAGATCGAGGAGCTGGCGGCGATGGAAGACGCATCCTTCAAGGTATACAGTGGACTTCTTGTCGGTGTGGTCCGTATCTACGCCCACAAGCTTGACCGATTCTACAGCGACTGTGCTGCTCTGATGGAACGCATGGAAACTTCACAAGAGACTCCCAGACCCGCAACGACAGGGTCATCCCGGGCCACTCGGAAGCGAAAGAGGCCCCCAACGGAGTTAAGCCTTTCATTGGAACCCGAGGACTTCGACATCCTGGAGCCTCAGCTGCCTGTAGTCTCGCTGAAACAGCCACTGACTGTCATTTCAACGCCGAAGCGGAGCCGTTCTGAGACGGATTACGATTTTATTGAGTCTGGTGCAATTGGATCCTTTGGAATAAGAGGCGCAATTCTGCCAACGCTTCACGAGGCTGAAGAGGAGTCTGACACTGCGGTCGCTTTGACGCAAGATCAAGGCAACTGCAACACGACTCAAGAGAATGAAGAGGGTACGGAGTCGGATCATGCGTTGGCTCTCACCCCTGCACCGCAGGACCTCTCACCAAGAGCTGAGCCTGAGACCGGCAGCCCAATTCTGCGACCCGTCGAGGAGACACCTCTAAGCCTCCAGGATGAAGGAGACGTCGAATATTTCCGTGGAGACGATACCGGCGCTGCTATCGATATCGTGGACCACGCACCGTGGAGTGACTCTGAATCCGAACGCCCTTCACTGAGCAGCGGCAGGCCATCAGTAAACCCCATGGAAGCGTTCATGTCTGAAACGCCGCGCACCGAAGGTATCGCTCGAGTCATCTCCCTGGACTCCGAGACGGATGCGAACCCGAAGCCAGCTCTTCAACGAAGACAGAGTCGCCGGACAAAAGCGTACACCTGCGTCGTGGACAACCAGACAGTCGAGGAGGTGTGGCCGCCTGCCTCAGGCGAGCTAGTGGTCAGAAGATGCTACAAGATGGAGGAGGATGACTTCGTGCTGCCGCTAGTGAGCGGAAGGCTGAGGACTTGTGTAGCACGTCACCAATTTCTACGTTTGCACGCTGTCCAGGTTCTTCAGCCCGCCGCAGGCGTTCTACCAATGCGTGAAGGCAAGGCGAGCTCAGTGTGCGACGCGGAGCCCTACAATGAGCCCTGCGGCGAGCCCTGCGGTGAGCCCTACAATGAGCCCTGCGGTGAGCCCTACAATGAGCCCTGCGGTGAGCCATACAATGAGCCCTGCGGTGAGCCCTACAACGAGTCCTACAACGACTCCAACAATAAGCCCTGCAATGATCCCTACAATGAGCAGGCCTGCGATGAGCCCTACGAACCACTCTCCTGTGAACCCAACGACCCGACATCCTTTACGTCAGAGCTCTCCCCATCTGCCGAGGCCAAAGAGCCTTCTCCGACGAACACCATCGTACCGCACATACTTGAGCCGCCGACTCCGCAGACAGACCTCCTGTGCAGTACTACGCTAGCAACTATAGGGTCTGACAAAGTCACCGACGACATGGATGGAGGGTCCACCAGGGTGTCCACTAGCGATAGCCAGCCGCAAGTCACTCTGAGGCATGACCCTCGGGCCAGCACTCTCCAACTTCCAGCAGACGCGGCACCTGACGACTGGCCCCACATTCTGCCTGTGACAGGCTGCTTGTCCATGAACCGCCTTTGCCACGGTCGGTCGCCGCCTTTTGTGGCTGGACTCTTCATGTCAGTGCTTGACGCCGCCACCAATGGGAGGGTAGCGGTCCTACAGGACAAGCCTTTCAGTGACGTACTCGTTTGGACAAAATGAATTGATTTTTAATGATGTACAATCCACTTTGGATCTGGATAATGGCGGCGGTCAGCGTAGTGCTGATTGCGGGAGGGCTCCTGTTCAAATTCGTCAAGCAAAAGACGGCCTCGCACAGGAAACATTACCACATTCAAGTCGTTCCTACATGTGATGCGGAATGCATTTCGGAAGTCGACCCTTCGGAGAGCAAACACCTCTTCGAACCTGTATCTCCCCCATGGACTTCCGGTGAAGCACAGCATTTCTACTGTTCCAGAGTAGACGGCTGCTTGGTCCCGCCCTTGTCGGACCAAGACCGGCGTGTGTGTTGCTTTACCCAGTCAACCCCCTCATGCTCGTCTGAAGCGACTGATGCGACTGATACCGTCCATTTCTACGAGAGCATGACACACAAGAACAGCAGTTACGGCATACGCACGTCTCACGACTTGTGTAATGACACTAGCTCCGGTAGCGGAACGTCGAGAATGTCAGTGCAACCTAACTGCCGGACCTTCGACAAACCATGATGCACAACAAGAGTTCGGTTACCAAATACCATTCGTAATGCGCTGAAACGTGTCGTACTGGACCGTACGCCAATTGTTAACTGACTGGTCGATAAGGGACAAGATGTGGTTGATACACTGTCGCTCCGGAAGTTTCAGCATGAAGCGCTCCTTCAGTTGCTGCAGTGCGAACTCGGCGTTCCCAGAGAAACAGGGCATGGTGGTGGCTGTCATCATCATCTCGACCAGCAGAATTATCTTCTCTGCACTCTTGCGTGCTTCCAGAAAACCGCTAATGACAAGGCGTCTAAAGTACTCGAAGTTATCGCTGTCGGGACCCTGCATGATGTCCAGGATCTCTCCCGTGAGCTTGAAAGGAGATGTCTCGAACCCGACAGACCCTGGACTGTTGCTCAACACGAATCCGTAGTCGATGTGGACCAGGTGTCCGTCGGCTGTCAGAAGCAGGTTGCCATTGTGGCGGTCCTTCACCTGTAGGATATGGGAGATCAGCGAATAAGCTGCATGGCTCTCAATGAAGTTCTGTGTACCCCCAAACATCATACTCACCTTGCGTGCTTCGTCGATGCAGTCAGCAAACGCCGCCTCGAACACTCGAGCAAGATTCTCTTCCTTCATCGTGCGCTTCATAGCGTCCACAGACGTGGTGTTGGGAACGTACTCAATAATCCCGCACCCACTTCCAGCGACCAAGATGTCGTAGGGAAAGATCCACAATGGAAGTCCGGCATCTTCAAACACATCCTTGAACTGATGGATGAGCTGAGATGCCAGCAGTTCTTGCCGGACGTCATCACCGCCTTTAATCATCACGGCCACCAAATTCCACGACTTCAACTGCCCATAGGGACTGCGTTCCTTGAGTCGGCATTTCTTGTCTTCCCACAGCTCTCCCCAGAGAGCCCTCCTCACCTCGGGAGCCTTGCCTGCCAGCTCCTCCAAAGACCTCTCCCCCATCTTCTCTATGTGCCTTTTCTCGACCTTGTCAGTCTTCTTCGACCGGCCAAAAACACTCCACGCGCCAGGATCCTTGATTGATGCTTCATCAGACGATACCTCGGGAGACTGCAGGGCGGACTCCTTGGCAGAGGTCACCTTGCTCTCACTGACACAGGACGGAGGCGTCGTGACTGTGGTCGTAGGCCCGTGAGCCGCCATCGACCGCCGGATAGCAGTGAGAGGTGTCTCGGGCGTTAATAGGTCCTCGGCCATGACACTGGATCCGCGTGTATCGCTGCTCATGTTCAGTTTTGTGGCCTCAAGGATTTCGTAGTAATTCACTGCGCTAGTGCTTCCCTTTGGCACGTAGAAGTTCTTTATCCTGATGTCACTCAGTACTGAGTCGAGAACGTACATATCGTCCCATTCGAACTTGAAATTGGAGTCAGATTGCAGCTCGGCAGCGATCCGCCGCACGTCTTCATCCAAGTCGGCAACTTCCATCACGCACAGGTAGGGAGCGCGCTTCCGACTTGAGAGCACACTGCACTCCTCAGACACAATAGACAGGATCTGGGTGGCGTGCTGTCCATCTAGGCTACTCGCAAACTGCTCCGGATCAGGCCCAATCTTGTGCATGGGAATCGAAAGCCCAGACATGATGAAGCAGCCCTCTGTAGCCGCAACCACACACCGGCGAAAGAACATCCAGGAGTTCATTCGCTCAAAGAACCCCTTGGCCAAGTCCAGTCGCTGCTCCTTGTCAAGTTCCAGGACCAGGGAGTTCGACAATTTGATGGAGAGCTCTACAAAGCAGTTTACGGCGTTGAAGTACTCACATCGCCGACTTTTGATGAAAAACTTGTGCAAATCCTCATCCACGACACTAGCTTCTCGATCAAGCGATTCATGCTTGAACGGATTGCCTAAGTGGGAAACGTTGATGAAATCCGATACGACCTGCACCGGCCTCTCATCGAATCTGAAGCCAGGCGCCGATGGCCACTCGCTTTTGCAGACACCAGGGGGCTCTCGAGTCCGAACGTCATCGCAACTGGGGGAATGCGGTAGCTCATCCACGATTTTGTCGTAAGCACGGAAGTCAGGGGAGCTAGCCGCCGTGTGCATTTCCGGTTCCAGTGATACCTCCTCACCCACCATGAGGCGTTTAACCAGCTTCCTCCGAAGGAAGACGTCAGGGAGGCATGCTTCCGGCATCTCGGCGATTCCAGATCCCCGACGCCGGCCTGAGTTCACAACTGCCATCTCTAGCCCCTCTGACAAATCGCGGGCTATTTCCGAGTGTACATTGTCGTCTGGTACGGCTTGAAAGAGCCAGTTGGCCTTCAGCGCCAGATGCATGCTCTTGGCACCCTTGTCCAAAATGAATTTTGACACGTCAGCCCGCTGAGTCGAAGGACCTTGACTAGGCAGTCGGACAAGGTCTCGGAGAGCTAGTTGGCATAATTGGGGAAGATAAAAATTGATAACGTCATCCGACCGTCGATAGAGTAGATTCACCAGATAAGAATGAAGGCCTGGCTCCTTGCGGTGTTCGAGGTAGTACATGTGGTAATGCCCATCAAAAACCTCGC
>NW_027178759.1:0-4538 GCF_019968985.1 Porospora cf. gigantea B | reverse complement strand
CGTGGATCTTTGTCGGGGCAGCATTTCCTCTTTTGGCGCAGTCAAGGATCCCCGAGGTAGCATCAATGTCAGTGAAGGAGGTTTCGGCAGTGATTTCTGTAGCAGTGAGTAGTTCGTTGTCAGTGAAGGAAGTTCCAGCAGCGATAGCGATTTCCGTATCAGTGAGTGGTTCCTCGCAGAACGCAGCCGGCTCGAGAGTCCTGTGGAACCCACTCTGGTCGGCGGCTCCCCTTATGTAGCAGTCAGGGATCCCTGAGTTGGGATCGAGGTCAGTGAGGAGAATTCCCGCAATGATTACTATAGTCGTGGCGAGATGATCCTTGCCGGACACAGTCAGCGCGCGGGTCCCGTGGATATCTATCAGGTCGGCGTCTCCTCTTTTGGCGCAGTCAGGGATCCCGGAATTCGAGTCGGTGTCAGTGAAGGAGGTTCCAGCAGCAGTTTCCGTATCCGTGAGTAGTTCCTCGCAGGACACCGTCGGCTTGATAGGGATCTCCGAATTAGTAACGGTGTCAGTGAAGGAGGTTCCGGCAGCGATTCTCATATCAGTGATTAGTTCCTCACAGGACACCGTCCGCTCGATAGGAATCTCCGAATTGGAATCGGTGTCAGTGAGGGAGGTTCCAGCAGCGATTTCCGTATCGGTGAGTAGCTCGTCGCAGGGCACAGTCAGCTCGATAGGGATCTCCGAATTAGAATCGATGTCCGTGAAGGAGGTTCCAGCGGCGGTTTCCTTATCAGTGAGTAGTTCGTCGCAGGGCACAGTCAGCTCGATAGGGATCTCCGAGTTGGAATCGGTGGCAGTGAAGGAGGTTCCAGCAGCGATTTCCGTCTCGGTGAGTAGTTCCGCGCAGAGCACAGTCAGCTCGATAGTCACTTGGAGCACATTCAGGTCGGCCGTTCCGTGTGTGTCACGGTCCGAGATTCCAGAGTTGAGATCGGGGTCAGTGACGGAGATTCCGGCGATAATTTCCGTCGTCTCAGTGAGATACTCCTTGCCGGGCATCGTCAGCGCACGGGTCTCGTCGATATCTGTCAGGTCGGCATTTCCTCTTTTGACGTAGTCAGGGTTCCCAGAATTAGACTCAGTGTCCGTGAAGGAGGTTCCAGCAGCGATTTCCGTATCGGTGAGTAGTTCCACGCAGAACACATTCGGCTCGATAGTTACTTGGAGCACATTCAGGTCGGCAGTTCCGTGTGTGTCGCGGTCAGGGCTTCCAGAATTGGGATCGGGGTCAGTGACGGAGATTCCAGCGATGGTTTCCGTGGTCGCAGTGAGATAGTTCTTACCGGTCGCAGTCAGCGCGCGGGTCTCGTGGATCTTTGTCGGGTCAGCATTTCCTCTTTTGGCGCAGTCAAGGATCCCCGAATTAGGATCGGTGTCAGTGAAGGAAGTTCCGGCGGCGATTTCCGTGTCAGTGAGTAGTTCCTCGCCGAACACAGTCAGCTCGAGAGTCGCGTGGAACGCATTCAGGTTGGTAGTTCCATGTATGTCACGGTCCCGGATCTCTCGCTCGGGGCCGAGTCCAGTGAGCGTGGTTCCAGCGGTACTTACCTTGGTAGTGAGAAGTCTCCTATTACTTCTGATGTCGTATCTCAGCATGGGAGTCCCGTGGGGGGCATTCGGGTCAGCGGTTCCTCTTTTGTCGCAGGCAGGGATCCCTGAGTTGGAAACTAGGTCAGCGAGGGAGATTTCAGCCGTGGTTTTAGTAGCAGTGAGTAGTTCTTTGCCGGACGCAGTCGGCTCGAGAGTCTTGTGGGACACATTCCGGTTAGCAGTTCCGTGTACGTCACCGTCATGGATCGCCAAATTTGAGACGAGGTCAGTGAGGGACATTCCGACGGCGATTTCCGTTAGCCTGAGGTATTCCTTGCCAAACCTAGTCAGGTCGGCGGTGTCTATAATGTCATGGTCCTCATCTAGAGTCACATGGATTTCCGAATTGTAGTCCTGGTCAGTATAGGTGATCCCGGGAATGGTTTCCATAGCAGTGAGTGATCCTATCCCGGGGTACGTTATGTCAGCAGCGCTCCTGACTTCACAGACCGGCTCGAGGGTCTCTCGACGCTCCAGATTTGGACCAGTGTCCGTAGTGGTACTTCCATCGTTGCTTCCCGTGGCCGTAGGTGGATGCGTTCCAGTCTCCGCTGTACTTGTGATTCCACCTATGACGCGTCCGGATTCGTGGGTGGGAGAGATCACCAGAAAAGAATTGAGGTCAAAGAGGGAAGTTCCAATTCCGGCAGCGATTTCCGTAGCAGTGAGGTGTTTGGTACTTGACTTAGCCAAGTCAGTAGTACCTCTGGTGTGGCGATCCGGGCTGTGATTCGCATGGATGTCTGCATTAACGTCGAGGTCCCTGCGCGAGGTTCCAAATGTAGTTTCGGTGGACCTGAGGGATTCTTTGCCGATTTCAATCCGGTCTGTGGTGCCTCTGGTATCACGATCCCCGTCGATAGTCGCATAGATTCCCGAGTTGGAGTCTTGGTCCGTGAGAGTGGTCCTCGCGGCGATTTCCGTAGCAGTGAGATCTTCCTTGTTACTTCTGGTCACCTCCGCGATGCCTCTGATGTCGCGGTCAAGTTCGAAAGTCGTCTGGATTTCCGAATTGGGGTTGCGGCGTATGAGACTGGTTCTAGCAGTGATTCCAGGAGCAGTGTGAGCTTCCGTACCGATCTCTTTCGGGTCCGCAGTGTCCCTGATATTGCGGTCTGAATCGGCCGTCGCGCTGATCTCCAAATTAGATTCGAGGCCGGTGAGGCTAGTTCCAGCAGTAGTTCCCTTGGAATCGAGTGATTCGGTCCCGAAATACGTTGTGCCAGTAATACTTCTGACTTCGTAGACCGGCTCGAGGGTCTTGTGAGCCTCCAGATCTGGAGAGTGGTAGGTAAGTGGATTCGTTCCGGTCATATCCATATTAGAATTGGGGTCGGTGGGGGAGGTTCCAGCAGCGATTTCCGTTGTGGTGAGGTATTCCGTGCCGCTCCTGGTCAGATCAGCGGTGCTTCCGATGTCACGGTCGGGTTCTGTGGTCCCCTGGCTTTCCCGGTTGGGGTCAAGGCCTTTGAGGATGGTTCCATCAGTGATTCCTGTGGTAGTGAGAGATTCTGTACCGACGTCTGACGGGTCGACAGTGCCTCTTGTGCCGCGGTCCCCGTCCACCGTCGTGTGAGTTTCAGCAGAAAGGGGCTCGAGGTCAACGAGGGTGGTTTTGACGGTGGTTTCCTTTGCGGTGAGAGGTTCTGTGATACTCTTTGTGCGACCGTTGGTTGCTCGGACTGTGTAATTCGAGTCACGAATCTCATGGAACCCCGCAGATGGATTAGTGTCACTGGTGGTGGTTCCGTCGGTATTTCCTATGGAGGTAAGTGGAGTCATAACTGTATCTGTCGGGTCGGCCTTTCCACTGGCTTCGCTTCCGGATTCGGGGGTCGCGGGAGTCCGTGGTCCACCTTGGTCGCGTTGTCTTATCTTGTTAAAGATAGTGCTACACCAGAGTTTATGTGAGGTATGTGTCTCTGCCATGCTTGGTGCCCGTCGGGACCTTATGTTGCTGCCTATGCTACCTCCTGTGGCGGGTGCCTCGGAGATGTGCGTCATGGTGTTGTGGATCACGATTGTGGCTTCACCCGTCTGGGGCCGCTCGGGTTCTCGGGGGCGTGTGAAGATCATCTTCGCGTTTCTGCTGTAGGAGAGATGTCCGACGTCTGGGCGGGCACACCTTCGGGCACTTCCGCGTGCGGCTCCGTCACGCCTTCGGGTGACTCCGTTACCAAGGAGATGCCCGTTCTTTCGGCCACCTCCTTCATCCGCCTTGCGTAATATTCGGCGGCCGAGACAAATTTAAGTTTGGAAAGTCGGTCCGTCTCCCGACTGCATCTCCTTGCCTCATAATATCTGTCCTCCGCCGAGGCGTTTGGAGCGTATAAGGGGTCGCGTAGGAGTCTCACCTGGAGCGGGCCTCCGGTTACCGTTTGTTTCCGCTTGAGCAAATTAGAGAGCTCAGTCCGCTCTCTCTCTGTCACCAAGAGAGCGACCGTGTTTCGGCGGAGCTTCCTTACATTTTTCAGGTAGGTATTGCCACAGCCTATCGCCTGGGTGAGGTCCGAACGGAACCTCCCCAGGGGGTAGTCGTCTAGTGAGAAAGGAACTTCGACGAATACCTCGGCGAGCCTAGGTCGCCACCTGAATGCTTCGGGTTGTGTAGCCGATGTTAGGGCTCGCAGGCCCCCGCCTTCGGCGACGTCGGAGATCGGCGCCAGTCTTGTCTGTGGGGCTGGCAGGTGTCCTTGGATTGAGAGTTTTTGAAGGTTCGGGTTGGGACGCATCCTCGGAAGGTTGGCTGTCGTGGCGGGTGTCCTCCTCGCCACTTCGGCGAATGAGGGCTTCCCTTCTGCCGACTTCCAAACCTCCTCCGGCTCCGTGTTTCTGGCCTTCTGGGCCAGTTCGTCCGCGACTTTTGAGAGTGATCTTACTTCTTCAATCACATTGTCGGGCGGTAGGTCCTCCTTCGCCCCCACGGCTTGGAGCTGAGTTA
>NW_027178758.1:0-4577 GCF_019968985.1 Porospora cf. gigantea B | reverse complement strand
TGCAGATGGTGGGCCCCGAGACGTTCATGGGAGACGTGGTTTTTCCGTACCGCGTAGAGGACCTTCCACAAAGCGGTCAAGTGCCAACAGGTCGGATAAAAGGGTCGTTAACCTATGTCGAGGGTTACTTGGTCCTCATTGGAGGGATCTCGTCAGATGGTCTGGAGCAATGCGATATACATGTATTCGATCTCACGGAATCGGTATGGCTGAAGCTGAACTTGCCCACCAACCCCTCTGAGAAAGGTCTCCCCATTGTAACTCAAAACGGTAAGTGCTTCGGTAAACGACAGGGACACACTGCCGTTAGGCACGGCCACAGCATCTACCTCATTGGCGGCTGCAACACGGAGGCCAAGGACTACTTCTGCTACGACGACTTGTGGCAGCTGACGTTCACCTTCGACAAGCAAAAGTTGGTTTCCATTCGGATCCAAGACCGCAAACAGCACCCCCTTAATACTGGCATGCAACAGGTATCGGCAGTACTCATGAAAAAGCAAGGGTTGAACCACCTCCCAGTGCTGGTGCAGGCGACCGGCACCGGAAGAGGGATCGAGCCCAGTGAGGAGGGCGTACCGTACTACCTGAAAACCGTGGTAGGGCGCAACCTTCCTCTGTGTGCGGACGCCTGCTCAGGTCATGGCTGGTGCGACAAAGGCTATTGCCGGTGTGAGGCGGGGTTCCAAGGTCATGATTGCGGCCTTGTTGCGACTGCCGGCCTCGGGAACGAAGCCGCTGGCGTCTGCAACTACCAGGGACTCATGGCACCTACAGGACGATGCCACTGCTTCCATGGATACAGAGGGCAATTCTGCCAGTACGGCTGGGCGATGTGTCCTGGCGACTGCTCTGGTCATGGAACATGCACTCACCAGGCTCGGTGTGACTGCAGCCATGGATGGGAGGGCCTCGACTGCTCGGTGCGCGCTCGCTGTCCACTGGAGTGCTGCAACCACGGAGAGTGTTCCACTGAAGGGAAATGCGACTGCTTTGAAGGGTTTTTCGGTATGTCGTGTGCTATATCGCTCACCGATCGCATGGGCCTCCAAACAGCCGCCCAGGAAGCGGTGGACAGACTCATCCAGTTGGCTGCCGCCAAGGACAAAGAGTCTGCGGAACACGAGACGGTGAGGGGTGCAGGTGGGCGCCACGCAGTTGGCCGTAGAACTGCAGGCTGCAGTTGTTGGCGAACTGTCGCCTGTGGACCAGGCGTCCAGGGAAAAGAAAATATCAGATGCCCGAATGATGAGCGACGAACTCAGTCAGGAGGCTGACATTATTCGCGACCAGTCAGCTCAGCTACTATTTAAGGTGCAGAGGGACGAGAACGTCCCGAAGTTCTTCGACAACCAGAACTGTCAGATTTCGCTGAAGCCGCTGATAAAACTGCCTGGGTGAGCGAAAAACGCGCCACCAATTCAGCGACTCTGAAGCGGCAGATGCCGCCACGCTGTACAAACGGCAGCTTCTGTTCTCAGACATGACAAGCAGAGAGCAACTGAACATTCCTGACGAAACGTTCTGGGCAGAGCAGGCGCGTTTGGGAGGGTACGTGCCTCCTGCAGGCCGCACGGAGCAAGGCCAGCTGGTGGACGACCAAGCCAGCCCTTCTAGGTTGCAGCAAACGCCCCCGAGTTCTCTGTTATCAGTGCTCGCGTTGTGGCTGTGCATGCTGGCCACCGGCGTCACTTGGCTGATCCAGTCACACAAGAGTCGCGGAGATGCCCTCATCCGCGACCAGGAGATGACTGTGTACATCTGACGTGTTAATGTTCGATTTGATGGATGTTGAGATCAAGCCCGCCAAGCGTACATTCTGGGTTCCAGATCCCTACGTATGGCACCTCGGATTGGACATAGGGGACCCGAAGCTAAACGCTCAACACGATGTCCTAATGAGGTTGATTCACCAGCTTGGTGAGCAGCCTTCCAACCTTAAGCTGCTGCACTCGCTGATCGAAAATCTGGCGAACCACTTCCCCACGGAGGAGGAGATGATGCGCGACCACAGCTACACCAAAGTCGAGTGCGCCACCCACTTGCACCGCATGTTCATTGCGGACCTTCGAAAACTGCACACGACTCTTATGGCGGAGGAGCAGGGGCATCGGAATAAGCATAACTTCAAGTCAATCCGAATACAGCACGACTCGCCCGCGTCGCTGTCGCCCGCACAGATACTGTTTATGAAGAACTGGTTTGTCCAGCACATTTTGATGTTGAGCTGCTTTCAGGAAGAAATAAACGGGAAGCAGTCGACCGAGGAGGCTGTCAAAACCGGAATCCACTGGATAGACACTGTGCTAGAAGAGAAGGTTGAAGGGCCGCAGACGGCACGCTTGGCGCGGCGAGTCGACGCGCGGCGGGCGCCACCCAAGCTACGATTCAAAGCCGCTGTTCTCGACGCAAGCCTGAAGAACGGACCCATCATTATGGCCTGCCTTGACTTCTGCCAATTGACAGGCAGGTACCCCGATGAGCTCTTCGACGTTCCACTGATGGACTTCATCCGCCCTCGCCGTCTGCAGTCCCTCGCTTCGCAGGAGATCCTCCGCGGCGCCTCGAACCGCTTCGAAGCCGCGGACACGTTCTCAGGGTTGATGGACGAAGCCAAATTCAGACGATACCTTCGAGAGTGCGGCTTTGAGGGCTCCCAAACGCAGACTGAGGCAAGTATCGGCGCTCTCAAGCCTGCGGGCTATTCCTGCGGAGCTGAACACTACGATGTGTGGCAGGTTCGACCTATCCAGGCCCAACGGGGAGGTGATTCCTGTGATCGTCGTGGCCTTGCTCATTCAAGTAGCGCCACTGGACCCGGCCAAGCCTTACAGCAGCTCAGAATCTTCGTTCGAGTCGATGGAGAGAGCCAGCAGCACTGCTCCTATGGTGGGTATCATGATGACCGAATGCGGAAAAGAGCTCGATATGGCTGACATGGATCACGAAGCGGCAAACCTCTTGTGTGCTGTGGGTCCCAAGGTCGTATTGACTCAGGCGTCTGAGAAAGCTGTCGAACAGGGCGATTTCGGAAGGCAGATCCGGTCCAAAGTTTGTCGTTTGAAACGACCTGAGCTTCAAAGACGCACTACCAACGTCCTATACACAGTATTGAGCAAGCCGTCAGCGGAGTCGATGACGGAGGTCAGCGCTTCCGATGAGGAAGCCAGCTGGAAGGTTTCACACGTGTTCAAAAACAACAAGATCGAGAGAGTGCATCAGCCTCAGGGTGACCTAGATATTACACCCCAATGCGAAAGTGAGGCGCTATGGCGTCCCGAAACATTGAGATTGGCGAAGCCAACGTTTGTAGCGAAACCGAAGCATCCTCTATAAGATGCAAACTGTGGGGTACCAAACAGTGGAAAAAGATTAAACAATAACACAAACTATTCAAGAGCCTTCAAGGATGATCATTGCCCATTACATCCTGCTTCTTGCTTTAACGTTCGCAGATACCGTCGACGTGTGCAAGTTCGCCTTGTCGGTATCTTGGCTGACCAATGCACAATGCCTGGACAGCTGCCGGGAGATGGTTCTCGGTAACCAGCTTGCTACCCAATTTTTTGAGCACTGCATTCTCGGTGCGTTCGACGTCGGTTTTTGACACAGATGAATATTCGGTTGACGATGACACTTCCAACCTGTGCCTGGGCAATGTCGACGTCGCGTCGAAGGACTTCGAGCAGGTCGGTGACGCGACGACCTTCGCTCAGTGCCAAGACCGCTGCCGGGCTATTCCCGACTGCGTCTGGGTGTCTGCCAGAGTCAACGGCGACTACCTCGATTGTCACATTGTAAGTTCCAGCCCATTGATTCCTTCTCACACCTCTTGCAGTTGAAACGCGAGTCGTTTTCGTCGTCACTCGGAATTGGGAGCTCCTCGTGTGACGTGGAAAGAAGTGAAGGTGCTCCTTCCTCTGCACTGCTCTGCGGTCAAAGGCAAACCATTGACTGCTTGACCTCTTCATATGGCGTTTTGGCCGGACCTGCGCAGTGTGCGCCTGGCCTAACTTCTGTCGAGGACCAGTTGTGTGAGTTGGCCAGACGCGTCAGTGAAGCCGATGACCTTAGCACGACTCCCGCCCAACAAAGCGATGATGACGTCGTTGTGGGGGCCACTGAATTTGAAACGGTCGCGCCGTTGACTGCGCCATCTGCTATCGAAGACCTACACGACAGCGGCGCTGATCTCAGCCGCGTTGTGATGCAAGCTCCCCCCACAAAGGAGTCCAGCGAGGATACCCTTCCTATTGAAGACAAGACGAGAGTCGGTCTCTCCGCTGATCCGAACGACGTTACCGGCGCCGAGCAGCCTGTGAAGAACTTGCCGGAAGAGGAGGACTTCGACTTCACTCAGCCGGACGAGAACAAGTGCGCTGATGACAACTGCTCAGACGGCTGCGGCTGTTGTCATTGCGGCTGCTGTGACTGCGACTGTGACTGCGATTGCAAGACCAGCACTGTCGCCCCAACGACACCTGCGGAGACCACTACCGCTGCTGGACCCATCACTGACGGGAGCACGATCGAGAGCACTTCTGCTCCTACCACTGCTGAACCCATCACTGACGACA
>NW_027178757.1:0-4581 GCF_019968985.1 Porospora cf. gigantea B | reverse complement strand
TGCCGGCAACTGACGAGGCAGGGTATCCGACGGCGGAAGAGGAAATGATCGAAGAGAAATTGTGGAAGGTTGAAGTGAGGTATAGCTCGAGAATTTCGACCGTTTTTGGAAATTTCGGCGAATCAAGGGCTTTAAGCCCATCCAAGAGAGAGTGGGAGTGTCGCAGGCATATGCTTTCAACCGTTTTGTCCTCTCAAGACTTCAAGTTAATGTGTGTTCGCATTCTCTTAACTTATCCTCTTTGTGTCAACTCATTTGCACTCGAGTGATTAGTAGTGTAACATTGCATGAAGTGTTCATGAAAGTGAACATATAATTAATACAACACTAAACACCACGACCTGAACAACATTAGCAACTAATACAACACTTATCAATCTCCTCTGTGAGACAACCAATACAACACTGAACAACTTTAGCACACCACGACCTGAGTGTGGCGCTCGGCCAACCTGTCACAATAGAGTGTTGAGGGAATTCGTCCGGGCGCTCTATAGGGAGAGGGGAGTGTATGGGATCAATCTCCACGACAAGGAATGTTATGTACTTAAACAAACAATTGAAGCATGACGATGTAGACTACAAGTCGAATGCGATTGCGTGTCACAGGCGTGACTTCAGCATGGCTTTCGCAAGATCTTTGCTCAAACGCTTCTTGATCTTCTGCATGCCTGGAGAGCTGTCTTCAGAACTGAGGTCTTGCATCAGTTCGTGGCAGTGTTTGAGATCCTGAAAAGATAGTTTCTGTCTCAATGCGAGCTTGACAAGGACGGAATACTTGCCAGGAATGAACCTAGAGATGTCAAGGCCCGTACTCTCGTCGGCTTCGACCTTGCCTTTGCCCATAGAACGAAGCAGCTCGAGCTTAGATGAAAGAGGCCACTCGTTCTTCTCCTCTTCCTCCGCACCAGTCCATTTCGCCAACAAATCTGCCATCTGATGATCTGATGTAACACACTCCAAGTTTGTCGATCAGGGAGACAAAACGGTTGCGGTTGACCTCGAAAGATGATCCTCTATGTATGCACCACTCGGGATGACGCAAATACAGTCATTATATGCCGCACTTATTTCTGGGCTACGTTGAGACGACGCAATTGATCGAGTATCTCAAAGCTGCAGACCTCAAAAGCAGATTCACAACTTTCAAATTGCAGATCTGCTGTGGAGACGATCGATTGGAGCTCTCCTGCAAGCAGCGCTTCAAGGAGGAGTTAGTTTTTGATCACATTGACTTCTACAGCAGAAATGTTGTGCACGCGCAGCTACTCTCTTTGCGCCTCGTCGCTACGGACGGCCATCGCTGGGAAACTCTTGGAGGAACCCAGCTAAATCTCTCAAACGTCCAAGTAGGAAGGGTTAGCAGAGGCGAGTATCCGATGAAAAGGGTACCTGTGTCAGTGGAAGGCGCCAACCCTCGAATGTACGTCATGCTGACGTTCCTCTCTTGGGGTACGCTTGAAACGTCGAGACTGGAGTACTGGCGAATGGTTCACAGAAAACCAGCGTCAACGCTATCGCCATATTTGGCCTGGCGACGTGAGAACGTGGACAGGACAGCCGTGCACAAGAAAGAACATGCAGCTAAACTGGAGACCCGTCCAGAATGCAAACCTAAGAAATCCCCACAGTGTATCCCCTCTGAAGCGCCCCAGACCCCGATTCGCAGGGGACCCAGTCGCCTGCCAGACGGCACAGAAGTGGAGCTCGAGAAGCACAGGAGATTCGTGGACCTTACCAAGGTGTTCCCTCATTACTCGGAGAAGGCACTGGCCGAGCATCTGCAGGAACATGACTGGGATGTAGTGAAGGTCATGGATGACGTCTCGCATAAGTTGTTAGCCACCGCCTCGTTTTCCCAGACAGCATTGCACCTGAAGTCAACGGCCAAGTTAAGGATTCGGCAGTCTCACCTTACGAACTCAGACATGTCCTATGCGGAGGTAGCCGCGGCCCCGCCTGCAGACGTGGGTGCCAGGCCGCTACCTTCGGTCGGCGGGCCGCTTCCGAAACTAACAGGAAAGAAGAAGGCACTGCTGATTGGCATCAACTACACTGGGACCAACAAGGAATTGTCTGGTTGTCAGGCGGATGTAGGACGCTGGCGTAAGGTCCTTACGGAGCTGTACGGCTTTCCCGACGATTCCTCGTTTCTGACCACTTTAGTCGACACTCATTATGGCGATCCCAGATACCGCCCTACGAAGAAAAACATTCTGCTGGCCTTTCAGTGGCTGGTGGCTGATGCTGAGCCGGGCGACGTCCTCTTTTTCCATTTCAGTGGCCATGGGAGTCAAATTAGGGATCAAGAGGGTACGGAAGAGGACGGCTTCGACGAAACTATCATGCCCGTTGACTATAAAACCGCTGGTCAGATTCGAGACGACGAGATTAACTGGCATCTGGTGTATCCTCTGCGGTCTGGCGTGAAGATGATATGCGTAATGGACTGCTGTCACTCCGGATCCGGTATGGACTTGCCGTTTGTTTGGGAGCCGAAGACCCGATCGTGGAAGGAGGAACGGTTCCCAAAAAAGGCTGCCGGTGATGTAGTTTTATTGTCTGGTTGCCAAGACAATCAGACGTCGGCGGACGTGAAGATGCCCAATGTGGGTACGGGTGGGGCGCTGACAATGGCTCTGATGACCCTCATCGTTCAGGATCCCTACAACATTCGATTTCACAAAGCTCTCGAACATTTGAACAAGTGTTTTCGGTCACGAAAACTGCCCCAAGTCCCAAATTTAAGTAGCATGCAGAAATTCTGTATCACGAGGCCTTTAGATTTTCTGGACATACTCCCGAACAACAACGCGTCCCTCCCTCAAAGGAAGCCGCCATCCGAGACTCCGTTGAGAGCGCATAGACGCGTCGACTCTGAAGCTGCGAAGGGGTGGGTGCGGTTAGGTCACCGCAAAGTGAGCACTCAAGGGCACCGACGTGAGTTTTTGCGATGAGTTGGTTGAGCGATTTATGTTTCGGTGTTAGTAGGCACAGGTGGTCACTATGTGACCTGTATCATTCCAATCGACTGTCTCAGTCAGCAGACTCAGTACTCCTGCGATCGTTCACGGCTTTTCTTCGGCAGAAGAACTTCGTGCACTCGCGGCAAAACTCCGCCCTGTGCAATGCTCACCTTGGCCAGGTACGTTGACAGCTCCTCGTCGTTCCGAATGGCTAGCTGAATGTGTCTAGGGTTGATTCTGTTCTTCTTCTGCTCTTTGGCAGCGGCGCCGGCCAACTCCAACAGCTCGGCCACCAGGTACTCCAACACAGCTCCGATGTAAACCGGAGCTCCTCCAGACAACCTCTTTGCGAAACGACCGTCTCGTAGATGCCTGGCAATCCTCCCCACAGGGAAAGTTAAGCCGGCCTTCGCCGACCTGGATGTGACCTTGCTCTTCTTAGCGACTTTCTTGCCCTTGCCTGTCATCTCCAAGAATTATAATTTCCACGCAAATTTTCTTCCCAGCTGCATGTGTCGTCGCCCCAGATTTCTGCAAGCATTGCTGAAGAGCGCTTCGTTTTTGACTGATAAGATGTCATGAACCCTGCATACGCCTGTGGGACCGCTTATGAAGGCGTACACCAGCTGCGGTGGATCGGAGGGCTGTTGGGAAATGAAAAGGCGGTCCGCTTGTGTATTCCGCGAACGCAAGCATTTTCCATGAAGCGCTCATGGCTTCGAGGAACGTTGACCAGTTGACTACAGACCATCGACACACGCATAGCGGTATGTGGAGTGGAGGCGACAGATTGCTTCGCGTGTGCCTTCAACCCGCGTGTGCAAAATCGATGACTCCACCAGCACCCTGTAGAGATCTCCGACGTTTTCGGCAATTGTACTCCAGGTTTCTGGAGGTCGCCATGTCTGTTCCGAAGATAAAGTCTCGAGCTGACCTGGCGATCGCCCATCACCAGATTCAGTTCCTTGTCACGGACATACAGAGATACCTGCAAGAGGACGCCAGCTCCAATCAAAAGACGTACACTCTATTAGCGAACCTACGGGCCCTGGTCAGTTCCGTCCATCTGCTCATGCTGACGTATACCGACATTATAGACGGATCGGAAGGCTTGGCTCCGTGTCCGTCCACTCTGGTGTCCTTGCTGATGCAGCGAATGCCACGAGTCAAACGAGAGCGAGAGCCGGTTGCATGCCAACCTGGCATTGATCCCGTCACCAAGTTGCTTCTTGCAATACGGAAGAGTCCAGAGGGTGAAGCAAAAGAAGACCCAAGAGAAGCGCCTTCGGAAAACGCCGACGGCCAGGAATCGGACGCAGACATCACGAATGAGGACGATTCACATGAAGCGCCATCGAAACGATTCTGCGTTCCGCGTCCTCCCTGCGTGCCAGCTCCACCACATCTTCTCCGAGAACTCAGCAAAGCACACAGAGACGTCATTGATTCTCGACTTTTCCCCTTTTGCAACAAGGTGGAGAAGATGCCACGGTTTCTGGCTGAGCATCGCCCTCCATGTCCACCCGAGCGCCGCTCTTCCGCACGAATTCAGGCGAGGGCTGTCAATAGTGAATGAGTCGGAACACAACAAAGCTACACAAGCAGAACTGCATTC
>NW_027178756.1:0-30271 GCF_019968985.1 Porospora cf. gigantea B | reverse complement strand
AAAGGTTGAGAGTTCGAGCAAGTCCATCAACTATCTGGAGATTTACCGATGACAAGCAGCCAGCACGAGCACTTCCATCACAGACAGCGAAGCTCACCACCCCACACCCGCCACTCTCGGACCTATTTTCTTGATCACCTTAGCAGCCTCAACTATTTTTTTTAGCCGTCCGACCCACCACTCAGCGCTTTTATTTTCGCCCTCGTATCCTTTTCTGGCTGGGGGAGCCTTCGTCTGCAGCGTAAACGTGTGCTCTCTAGCGAAGCCTCCTTCTGTCAAGGTGAAGCCGTTGTCGAGCAAGAAGAGCCCGCAGTCAGCCAGTTTCAAGTATGTAGGATTGGGGTCGTTGGGATTCTTCATGTAGCGAAACGTCCCACCTTGTAACTCGATGAACTTCTCCCTCGACCCCAGACCGCCTACGTTCTTCTTCCACGTCCAGGCATGCAGGTTGACAGCTGAAATACGCGCCAATTGCTTTCGTAGTTTCTGAAGGTCCTCAGGCTTATGGCGCATCATTTCGGCTGTTTCCTCAGGCGTCAGCCGTCCCACCGGAATTCCCATTGCCTCGTAGGGGTCGTCCTGGATGATGGAGCTCAGAGCCTGCTCATCATACAGCGCGTGAGGCGTCAGAGGGGCCCGGGATCTCGCTGAGGATGCCGTGCCCAGGGAAGGATCCTCCTGCTCAGCTGGGGCGGCCCAAGGGGAAACCAGAGAAGCTGAAGCAGCAGTAGGTATGGCCACAGAAGGCTCCAACTCTGCGGGGGGCAGGTCGGTGGCATCATGTTGATCCTCCTGCTTAGCTAGGTCCCAAGGGGAAACCACAGAAGCTGTAGCAGCAGTAGATCTGCCAACAGAAGGCTCCAACTCTGCGGGGGGTAGGTCGGGAGCATCATGTTTATCTGGTGGTGCGGCAATAAAAGGGGGCACACATGGAGTGCCGTGTGGACTCGCAGCCGCCTTAACTGACTCTGGTGTCGCGACTTCTATTTGCGCGCTGGAGGCTCCCTCCAGATCCGTCGCGCTGGTAACCCAAGTGTCTTCTGCCGTTTTTCCTCCAGAACCAACGGTCAACCCGGGAATAGCCCCCAGAACGCTATCGCTCTTAGTCCATTCATATATTACTGGCTTTACCTCTTCCGATCTATTGAAGGCGCTCGCTTCAGGTTCTTGTGACGAGCTCCAAATGTCAAAGCACAACGTCCCTAGGCAACGGCTGTGTTGTTGATAATTCCAGTCTCACATGTCTGCGTCGTCACCTTTGACGAAATTTGAGCCCGCTTTGGTGACTAAGTTCATCTCCACTCCGACTCGCTCCAGAAGAGCCTCCAGAGTGAGGTCGCTTTCCACACGTACCGACGACTCCAAGGGAGTGATGCCGCTGCAGGACGCCTCGGAGATCAGGTGGTACCTGTTCCACTCGTCGACGCAAACAGCTCTCGCTGGTAATTCCGGGCGAGTTGACTCGGCCTCTACCGCTCGGGGCCAGATCCAGCGGAGGAGCTTCATTGCACACAGCCTTCCAACGTGGTGCAACCGCAGTTCCGTTTTCGTTAGAAATCAATGCGTTCTCACTGACGGTGGTGATGTCTGAGAATCAGCCTCCGCATCATAAAACTTAAAGGTGTTTTAGGTTAAAAATTATCTTCTCCTTCTCCAAACCTTCACAGCACTCAGGAGACATGGTGACCCCATCAGAGCAGGAACACTTCATGATGTCCCCATGCAACTGGATACTCCGTCTTGGTCCTCCCAGCGCCATTACGCAAGTGACTAAGACTACGTTGGAAAAACGCATTGCTGAATATTCTGAATTCCAAGATGTTGTGTGATGTGTGTGGGCCAGGGTCTCTTACTAAGATATTTCAAAATAACTGATGGGAGTATCACGGCACCTTCGCAACATACGAGAAGGGGTGCGCGACGCCACAGCAGCTATCAGAAAAGGATTGGTTTCGGAGGAGGAGTCCGCTTGCAAGGAGGAGAGTGGGATGGAGGAATCTAGTCCGCCAACACCGGTGGATCTATCATCCTGCGAGCTTCAGAGTAGATCGGTGGAGGTGGCACTTGAATGTGTCGGAGGCTCAGGCACTGGCAATTTTCGCTGTGTCTCACAAGACGGCGATTGGTGGGTTCACGGTGGTACGAAGGGGCATCTGGTTCTGGCTCTCTCGGAGAGGCCGACCTTGTGGATCTGGTCGTCGAACAAACAGGCTAGGCCCAAGCTGTGCGCAGCGAGCTACTTTCTTGGCAGCATGGCGCCTCCAGTCGGCAGTGACCAATGGAGTCCGGCGGCAGCGTTGACCGCAATACAATACTTCGCCTCCTGGCAAGGCCAGCAGGACGATGACGGGTGCTATTTTTCCATCGATTTCAATGATGTGCCCGCGCCAAAAGCTGGTTCTCTCTTTCTGCTGCTCCACCTCAGCGGAAACCATGGGGCCTCCTACATCGCAGTCAACCGTATCAAGGCTTTCGGTTCGCGTCGGGTGATATCCTGTCTCCCGCAGCCTCCAGTCATGGCTGACGTACACCACGTAGTGGGCAACGACGACATGGAGTGGGCTCCAGGCGGCCTCCTCACACAGGCTTGCGAAACATGGGGCTCCTGGACAGCTCGCAGTGGTAGGACTTGACGTAGCGCACGTATTTGGTCCCGAGGGCCCTATGGTCATCGGCCGTGAGGGTCTCGGTCGATTCGCAGCATTCGGTCATGAGTCATACTTGAAGAGGTACCCAGTGCGGCTGTACCAGCAGCTTCTGCCTTGGCTGACGAATGGAGCGGCCTCCGTCCGCGCAGTGCTTATCGGCGGCGTTACCGCTGGTGACTTGGCCAGCTTGCGGCTTAATGTGGTGGGAAGGTATGAACGGCCAACCGAGGATGCCATGCTCAAGGCAGTCGCTTGCAAGCCTAACCTGATCATCTATGGCGGCGGTGGTGGCATGAGCAAGGCAGAGATCGCTTGCGCGTAGGTCACTACCAGGTCACCCACGCAGCGGGGATCCACGGGCTGCTAGTCTGGTGCAGTATGTTCGACAGGGAGGCGCGCTGCTTCACGCAGTCTGCCCCTGGGGTTGGGCTCAGTTAGCTAAGGTGTCTATCCACGCGTCCCTGCACAACGCGGTCCTGGGTCCATGTGGGGCGGTATACACCGACGGCATGTGCAGTGGAGGACCCTACAAGGTCCAAGCCCACGCGACCTCGCTCGTGACCAGCCTTCAGTCACTGGATATGTGTCTGGTGCACGGAGTGGGCCTAGAGGAGTCTCTCTCCCGAGCACTGCTCAAGGCAGTGGAGGCCTACGGTAATCCTTGCGTCCCAAAATCCGAAATGGTTGACCGATTGCTAGCCACACCACCGAGTACGCCGCTATTCCCCGTATACCCAGAAAAGGTTGTGGCATCCGGCTGCCCCACGGAGCTTCTGAATACCGTGCGACAAGTTCTCACCATTAAGGAGGTCCAACGGAAGATGCACGGCGCCCAGCCCTTCACGGCGCCTGACTTGGAGTACTGCGGAGCTCCTGGTGTACCCCAATCCTTAGACGTGGAACCATTGAAGGTGCTCTTGAAGCCGAGTTCCCAGTTGCGAGGATGGCAGTCCACGGGCGTCTTCCTTCCCGCCGGTAAGGTGAGTCGGCTGACTCCTGCCCAGTCGGCTCGGGGGCGAGCGCAGGTCCGGATAGGTTGTCACCAGGACGGTCTTTCCTTGTTTAACGTGGGAGGATCTGTATTTCTTATCATAGTCGGATAATGTGTTGCGTCGCTACCCTCAGGTCGTCAAGTGCCAACAAATCCCCCTCACCGAGAGCACAGATGTCTGGTCTCCCTTTGGAGGCTTGCTTTATTTCGATAACGTTGAGGGTGGAGGCGTTCTGACCGTTACCGGCATACGAGTCCCTTGGTTTGCCCCCTACAATGAGTCACCATTGGCCATTAAAGACAGTGCCATGATGAGCGAGGTTTGTAAAACTACTCACAGCCCATTCGCCGAATTTGAAGGGCGCGGAATCATATTCTCCTTCCCAACTCCGAGTGTAAAGGGCATACAGTGGCAGAAAGTCGTAGAGTACTGGGACGCTATCCGACTCGCCGAGTGTAAACTTTCCCGTGGGTGGATGTTGGACGTCACACAGACCGGAATGACTCCCAAAGAGACCGCGTAGTTGCTGATGCGCAAATCTCTGCAGGCTGGATGCACTCTGGATACCCCATCATGACCCACATGTCCGAGGCATCCTCGCAGGATGGCAAGGTGCCTCGGGTGCTAGATGTAGAAGACCTGATGTTGAGAGGCAGTTGGGGCCACTTCCACGAGATTGGACACAACTGTCAAAAGCCTGAATGGACTTTCTCAGGCACCACAGAGATCACCGTCAACATCATGACCCTCTACGCCATGCAGGAGGTCGTCGGCCTGCCTCCCTGGAAGACCGACTACATGAGAGGAAACATGTGCAAAGCAGTTCGCTATCTGGAGGACGCCAACCGCTCCTTCCGCGGAGGATGGTTCAACCTGCCTGTAGGTCTGTGCTCCTATGCTGTTCTGGCTCACACTATGGGCTGGGATTTCATGGAACGCGTGATGGCCGCTTATGACAACAAGAAGCTCAGCGCTCTCATAACAACCGACGACCACAAAATTGAATTCTGGATCATCACCTGCTCCAACGTGGCGGAACGAGACCTCCGCAACTACTTCTGCGAGCAGTGGCGCATGCCATTAAGTGAACCGGCCTGGTGTAAGTACGGCCCACAAGGGGCACCCGCTCTTGAAATAGACGCTTTGGCTGTTCTTCGTAGTTGGTGCGCTATGGCATAGACGACAATTTTAGCTGAGAAACAAAACGTACGAACCGATGCCCAGAATCATAAACAGCAGCAGGGCCACGGCCAACAACGCCCACTGCTGCCACTCGTTTCCGTACTGCCTATCTGGAGATGCCACCATAGGCATGGATGCAGCAGTCCCCTCAGGTTGCTGCATCTCGGCTACCAGCAGGGCGAACTCGCCGGGCGCCAGCGCCTCAACACGGCAGAAGTGGTAACGGCCCTTGATTTT
The DNA here is from genome assembly GCF_019968985.1 of Porospora cf. gigantea B. Classification (NCBI taxonomy): domain Eukaryota; phylum Apicomplexa; class Conoidasida; order Eugregarinorida; family Porosporidae; genus Porospora; species Porospora cf. gigantea B. The sequence continues at coordinate 25,212 of NW_027178756.1, read as the reverse complement.
CCGAAACCCAGCCTTGCGTGATGCTGGGTAGGAGGCCTTCCACGTGTACTTATGGCGCAGACTCTGCCTGAAACTGCTTTGACTGGGGCATCGGCCAGCGTGAGACCCTACAATTAGGGGCTCTGTCTTGCAGCCAATGCACCTCTCCAGGCCGCTTTCAGGATCGCAGCTGCCAGGGTTATTCTGGTACATGGTGCACGACGGGAGCGATCGACCCTTCACCATCTCCATGAAGGTTGACTTCAGCTCGGTCTGCATCGCCTGGCTTTCCTGCAAGTCATCAATAGTGATTTCTTTTGGGCGTTGACCAGACACAGCCCAAAGGCACAGCAGAGCGCACAGAATCCACTCCATGTGCGAATCGTAGTGTGCGAATTGCTCTGGCCCTACCTGCACATGTGTACAGTCTAACTGAAGCTACGTGGAAACACGATACAGATCTTCGCTATATTCGCAAATGGAGCCTGTCGTTAGGGGATTGCTCTTTTCCTTCCTCGCTGGTATTTGCACGGCCATCGGAGCCCTCTCGGTTTGCTTCGTTAAGCAATTCAGAAGTTGGGTTTTCAGTGCATCTATGGGTATCTCTGCGGGAGTGATGATCTTCGCCAGTTTCGTCGACATCCTTCAAGAATCCTTCCAGCAATCACTTGATGGATTTGACCTGCATCACCCCAACAGCCGTCGAAAAGAAGCCCATTCATACACCATTGTTGTGGCGTGGTTCTTCGCGGGCTGGGGCATCGCAATGCTCCTGGACCTCACGGTAGACCTGCTGTTAAATATGCATTGCTGCGAGGCGTCCGATCTGGAGGGAAACGTGGAGGGAAACGTGGAGCGCAAGGTTTCCAAGGGGTCGTTGTCAACGAAGACAGTTTCGTCAGATCTGGAATTAACGTCTGACCAACAAAAGCTGCTGCAACAACTATCGGAAGACCACCAGCAGCTGTTGAAGCTCAGCCTGGTCACCTCTTTGGCCTTGGTCGTCCACAACTTTCCGGAGGGCGTCCTTACGTACACTTCTGGCTTCCACGATACCAAATTCGGGCTGGGCATCACACTCGCCATTGGCATTCACAACATCCCTGAAGGTCTGGCTGTGAGCATTCCTACCTACTACGCGACGAACTCCATGACGAAGGCGCTCACTCTCTCCATTGCGTCCGGGCTGGCCGAGCCCCTGGGTGCTTTGGTGCCGCTTCTCTGTCTCGGCAATAAGAAAGCTGACCCCTTTGTATTGAGCGGCATCCTAGGCATTGTCAGCGGCATCATGGTGAATGTAGCTATCAGAGAGCTGTATGTGGCTGCTGTGAAGTATGATGAGACCGGGCGTGTGGCTCCAACGTCACTGTTTGTAGGAATGGCAGTTATTGCCAGCAGTCTTGTTGGTTTCAAATATTTGGAATGAAGTAGAGGAATTCGTGATATCTCTGGTAATGAATCCACAAGGTGCCCCACCTCAGCAAACTCAGCAGCAAGGGGCGCAGCCTCCTCAAAATCCCGTCCTGGACTTCTCGTCCCTTATAACTGCTCCGGACGTCCACATATCCGGCGATGCACAGCAGTTCCTTAGCGATGCGGTGCACAAGCTAATTTATCAACTGACGAAGGATGTCGTAAACTTCACCGGCCCCAGTGCCGCCTTCCTGCCGGTCACTCCGGAGACTCAGGTAGACGAGAGCGCCGCACACCGTATCGTGGAAGGCTCCTTGGGGGTGCGACTATTCAAGCACAACAAGAACATGGACGTTAGCGACGTAAACGACGTGCCTGTTATGGGCCTAAGTGAGGCGTGGACGGAGAATGGTGTCACGGCACTCGACAGAGAGCGGATGCGGAAAATTCGCCTGAAGAGAGGTGAAGCTACGTCCCAGTCGAAGGGCTCCAAGCTGGCGAGACAGCTGGCGCCTCGCGCCCGCTGTCTAGACTCCCTGCGACCTGGCTCTCTGTTGCACGAGTTCATCATGGCTGCGCGCGACTCATCGAGGCCGGACGCGCCGATGGGCGCATCGAAGCCGGGCAGGGGTCGCCCTCCAGGGGGTAGCCGGGACGACGGACTGCCGAAACGGCGCGGCAGAAGGCGCGGCAGGATTTCCAACGCAGACAAGGCAGCCATGGCCCAGGGTTTACTCTGAGCCAAGCGCCTGCAACTCCTTCAATTTGACTTCCATGTACGTTTTCTCGAACTCCCGGAACTCCTGTCGCCGTGACTCCACGATTTCCCAAGCACGGCTCTGCCGAGAGACCAGACGGTTCTACTGACGCTCCCGTGTCTGCCCTCACGTGCAAAATTGTCCGAGTTGCTGCGCTTTTTTCCTCCTGTAACCTGAAGAGAGCGACCTGCAGCTCAAGGGCGTTATCCGCCTGCACACGCATATGTTCCTCGGTTGCCAAAATTTCCTGTGACAGCTTCGCTTCCTCTCGTGTGGCAGTTGCCTCAGCCCGCGTCAACTCGTTCAGCTCATCGGCAGCAGTCCCCGACAAAGCTTCGACGTCCTTCAGCAGGAGCGCTGCCTCCACCTCGGAAGCCTCTGATTCGCGTTGCATGCCCGTCAATGTCTCTTCTTGTGTCTTGATATCTTCCAGCAGAAACTTCACCTCCTGTTCCAAGGACGCCACGTCCTTATTCAACCGACTCTTCTCCGCTTCGAGTCTCTGCACGTTCGTCACCTCAACCTGTTGCCGACCAAGAGTCTTGGTGTGCTGCTTCTTGACCTTGTCTCTCTGCGCCATCGCCGTCTGTGCTATTTTTTCAGCCTCCTCTACGGTGGCCTGGAGTCGTGCAGCCTCCAGTTCCGCCGCGTCAACGTATTTCACGGCTTCTTGCCACTCTTCGCTGCGTTTGAGCAACACCCCCTGAACGTGCCGTTTCGCGCAGAGGAGCTCCTCCTCTTCCCGCGAGGCCTCAATGCAGGCGTCTTCCTCAGCCTTCAGGGTGTCACGCAGCATGCACACGGAGTCGTCAAGGAGCAGTTTCCGGTCTAGATACGCGGAGAAGGCCGCCTGCTTCGTTTCCTGGTCTGTTTTCAGCAGTGCCTGCTGTTCGATCTCCTGTCCCAAAGCATGTTTAAACTCCTTCACATCGGCCAGGGCGGCCTCTGCGGCCTCCAGCTGCGGTTTCTCGCCTGAAAACCGAGCGTGCTCCGCCAGAACTGCCACGCGTTCCTGATCGCGGTCTTCCTTCTGTTTTTGTAGTTCTTTTTTTCGAGCCCGAGTTGCATCCATTTCCTTGGCCAACGACGCATGGTTAACGCGACGCTCTTCATAGACCATTCGTGCATCTTGGAGACGCTCCTCCAGTCGGGAGTCTTCTGCTTGAGCTTCAACCAATGCGGAGTTCAGACGAGGCCTATCATTCAGGCACCTGATAATTCCATCCACAGCCTCCTGTGCCTGTGACGAGACTGCTTTGTGATCTTGAAGGAACGACTCGTCTCTGGTCTCGGCCAGGTCAATGCTGTCCTCCACCCGTTTTAAAAGCCCATCGAACTGGATTCGCAGCGCTTCGCCCTCCTGGACGTCCGCCAAGACGGAGGATATGGTCTCTTCCAAAGCTGTCTCCCCCTCGCGCAAACGGCACTCCACAGCGCTTCTCTCTTCGACCACGGTCGTGGTCTCTGCCTCCAGCCTCGTGGCCTCGGCGTCCTCCTTGGCGGCCTGCTGACGGGAACGCTCCACAGTGCTTATGCTCTCCGAGATCTCACGGTTCACCACATTCTGCATGTGCGAAATGCTCTCTTTCAGAGACTGTTCACTCTTCCAAGTCACTCCTACAGTTCTATCTTCGTACATCGGATTCTGTCACGGATTGTTTTTTTTTGACAAGCATAAATCAGCAGCCGATCCGTTCAACGTGAACGTCACCACTGGCGTCTACTTGGATGTCCGCCGTGCCACAGCAGAGACCAGCTTCGGACTGCTTTTCGTTCATGAACTGCTCCCAAGTCATTCGGGACCCTTGAAGGAACTTTTGCTTTGGCGGCATAGGTACCGGCACGACCAGGGGCGGCGGAATGTCGATTTCCACGTCGATGACGGGTTTGTATGTCAGCACGGGGACCTCCTCCTCGATCTCCTTGTACGCGTACTCCAGAACCTCATAGGCGACCTCTTGAATTACCTCTCTCTTCACGATCTTCTCGCCGACGTAGACCGGAATCTCGGTCTCAACGTACTTATCCACAACGCGGACCTGTGGCACCTCCACAAAGATAGTCTGCTGGTCGCCCAAGTATTTGGGGAAGACCTTAGGAACCTCCCGCACGTCCCACTTGGCCTCCACTCTGAACGACATGCCAACGGGAACGGGCACCTCCACTTCCTTCTCGGAGACCTGCATGTCTGGAATGACGACGGACTTCTCCCGCATGTTGATGTGGAGGTTGGGAACCTCGTGGAGCACTTCTCGTGTATGGATCTTTGGCGTGATCTTGTCGATGATGATGGTTTTGGGGACCTCGATGACGCGATCCCGTCGCTGGATCTCCTGGTGCACAGGCACGGGAATCACTGGCCTTGTCGCGGGTATGACGTACTTTCCCGCCCGGCGCCCGTCATCTGACACATCTGGATTTTGATAGATCGTGTGAATGCTGGACGTTTGCGCCGCCCCAGCCCCGTGTACGAGTTTGGCCGGCTGCATGGCGGGTATGACTCCGCGGTCCGGCGTCCATCCAATGTATGGCTCCGGCCCTGGCCATTGACCAGGGTTCGTCCCCAACTCAGTGACAGGACCCTGCTGAGGCGGCGCCGGAATTTGGACGTTCGGTAACGGCGGAAGTGACATCGTTGCGAATGGGAATTCTGTGTGCCACGAGTACACACACTGCGGATACCACCTCCTAATTTCGCAAGACTCGCATAATTCGTTTATCAACCATCATGCAAGCCTTTTGTCTCGAAACACGACTTCAGGTATGAGCCTAACGAGCAGCGTAGGCACTCCATCGACATCATGGGCAGTGACATCGGCTGGCTGTATTCTATACCCTCCCCTGGCCCACAAACTCTCCGGAGCACAATACACCCTCAACGATGCCTGCTGCGTAGGCAGCTACCGACACCTGGCTCCTAATATCCTGTGGAGGGTGCATGTATCGACAGAGCACCAGTTCAGTGTCCTTCACGAGGTCTGTGTCACGGCCAGCGACTTGCCTACAGTCAGTCTCCGAACTTTTCAGAAGTTCTGCAGCTCTTCCAAAGCAGTACCTCCACACGTTGTTGGTAATAAACGAGAGCATACCGAGCAGCCGGGTCTCCCGTTTGTTGTTTTTCTCCCGATAACACAACAGGTCCAACACCTTGTAACCCACTCGTAGTCCCATCTCGTGGAGACGGTCCTCCAGCTTGCGGCTCTCCTGGACTTCTGATAGCGCATACTGAACGATCTGTCTGAACATGAAACTGCCTGAGTGAAGGGCGACCTCTCGCCGCGGCTTATTCAACGGCTGGTCAAGAACACTGCTTGTTGGCGTCGAAAGAGTGAGAAAACGGCCGGGAATCATCAATATGAAGTTTTAGGGTCAGCCCTTCGGATGATACGACGAGTACACTACTTCACTTCCCGCATCAAAGTCACGTTCTCTCCCTTTAGCATAATCCGTCCGATCGCACGTCGGGTATTCTTTTTGGTGTTCACCTCTTCAGCGTCTTCAAGCACCATGTTCATGTACTCATCAAAGCCCAGTATCCGGCCCTCCATACGGAAATGCTGTTGTTCGAACAGCCAAAACTCCACCCGCTGTTTGGCGGTGAAGAAACGGAAGATTTGATTCTGCGTGAGAGGGATATCTGCCGCTTACGATGGGAGATTCCATCATCTTTGCTTGCTTGCGTCCGTGCATCTTGGAGTCGCAAATGAGGATTTAGCCAGACTGTCGACCAAAAATCACTGAGGTGTTAGACCCTCTGCATTGCCTTGTTTTCCAAAGCTGTCATCTCCTCAGCGCGCTTGTGGGTCCGATTCTATATCAATAAAATGTAGATGCCGACTATGAACGAAGGGGACTCAGAAAACGTCCTGCAGCGAGGTGGCAGGTGGCTGGATGGTTCGAGGGTAGATTCTGGAGACGGCGCTCCGTGGCCAGTGCTCATGACTATCTTGAGAAATGTAGTGAAGGGGTGTAAACGAGAGCAAGCCTTGCAAGTGGTTATCGCGGTGAGCTCAGCTGCTCAAAGGCACTGCTCTCCGAGACCCGAGGACGCCGCGTCCATAGACGCCGTCGTCAACCATCTCCTGACGCTCCGAGCTCCTGCTCTCGCTTCCGAACCGACCTCTTCAGTAAATCGCGTACCCAGACTGGATCTCGACCGGCTGCCTCCGGCGACCTATGGAGTTCATTTGGCTTCTTTCCAAAGTCCCATGCCCTCGGCGGGGCGGCCAGACGCCCTGTTCGCCGCCGCTTCTGCTGCTCTTTGCAACCTTCTTGACTGCTCTCTAAACCCTCAGAGCTGGGTGTTCTCTCCCTCGCACTTCGACAAGCTCATGCATCTTTGCGACGGCGTCACCGCGAATCCCAGCGATATTCACACACTAGTCTCAAAGCTTCTCGTTACCGTGCCCGAGGAGCCCTTCGAGTCCGACGAAATGGTTCAGGGCGCCTATGCTTCCGTTCGCCTTTCCAAGACCGAGGCTCAAAAACGCTACCCTGTCTCGGCCAACCTTGACGACTTCGTCGCAGTCGTGAAGGAGTGCCTTCCTCTACCGGCGCTACCAAGGCTGACTCGAGTGTTTCGGACGGAGTGTGAGTGGGTGGTAACCACTCAGCGAGTCGGGTGGGATTTGGGCCAGCAACGGCACTTACTGACGCCTCAACAACGAGCCGCTGCGGCGAAGTCGATATGCAACTTGGTGTGCGACCTGCACAGTCTTGGCGTAGTGCACGGCGACCTCAACCCAAGCAACGTGCTGGTAGATGGCGAGACCGTTCGGTTGACGGATATGGGATCCAGCTGCATTGGATCGCCCTCTGCCTACATAAATGTGACGCCTCGTGTCCTCAGAGGCACGCCAGGGTTCGCCGCTCCGGAAACGTGGGACTCTCCCGCGAGCTACTACCAACACTCCCCTCCGTACCCTGCAGATGTTTACTCAATCGGGAGTTTGATTGCCTGGTTATTAATCGACGCTAGTCCTAACGAGCTAGACCGAGAGCTTCGATCTGGAAGACTACCTGAACAACTGAGCTCTGTCTGTCTGAGTTCACGACAACACGACCCTCAGGCTCGACCGGCGCTGTCGGACCTCATGGAGGCTTTAGTTGCGCAATAAATTCACAGAAAGTACTCGGGCAAAGGGCGTTTCTCAGGCATCTTCCGCCGATCCTAAATGGTAAAAAACACTCCATAACTCACCGAAGGTGCCGCAGTGAAAAGTTGGAACGTTCCATTGCACTGGTCATCCAGTTCGAGGATGCTTGCCGTGTTGCCACATCTGTAGCAGTAATTCGGCGCAGACCACACCGTGACGAGCTGGTTATCGAACCACCACCGGAATCCCTCCATCACTAGTTGATGTGCTCGAGCGATTAAATCTATTCGGTTCAGTTCGTTGAACTGTTTCACGATGTCGGGACCAAAAAAATACCCAGCTCCGCGCGGGCTTAGCCCCCAGCCCGGGTTGGTGTCGGGATCCGACCACAACAGGTCCGACATGGCTCCTTCATGGGGAACCTCTTGTTTCCTGTCCAAAATTCGAATCTGATCGAGCGTCTTGATGGTAGGCGACAGCCCTCCATGTACACACAGCACTCGATCACCAACGATGGCTGCAAGCACCAGATAGTCGAAGATTTCGGCGCAGAACCGCCACACAAGCGCGCTGCCGAACTTTCGCAAACATTCGTCGTAGAAGCCGTAGACTTGCGTAATTTGTCTGGTCTCATGGTTGCCGCGAATCAGCGTAATCCTGTCCGGATACCGAACCTTATAAGCCAGCAGCAACAGAAACGTCTCCACGGAAAAATGACCTCGGTCCACGAAATCGCCCATGAAGACGTAAGACGTTTGCGGTATAGGGCCTCCGATGCTGAACAGCTCCAGCAGGTCGTAGAACTGGCCGTGGATGTCGCCGCATAGCGTCACTGGTGTATCCACTCGCACCACGTTGCTCTCCTCCACCAGAACTTCCCTTGCCCGCAGACATAACCTGCGCACTTCGTGCTCGGTTACGCATTCACATCGGGAGAGCCGCTCTATGTAGCCGTCGATGTCGCTGTCTTGCATCGTGCTTAATGCGTTTATTTCTTCACTTGCACCTTCGTGTGGTGGCAGCTTGTGTGATCCCTCAGTATTCTCAAAAACGTTGGCATATGCTTGGATTTCTTCATCCATGGGCCGATGCCGGAGGCGGCGGGGAAACGGTACTCTGGGCCGTCGTGGCTGCGGCGCTTCGCAACGGACATGTAGTCAACGTGACAGCCCACACCGCTGACATCAGCCTGCTCCTACCTTCTATCCACCACGACGCCACTCGGGAGGCGGTGGCTGATGCAGTGAAAGGAGGCCGTCTGTTCTTCACACGGCTTCGAACTGCCCCCCTGCTCCGGGAACAGTCTCGATTCACCATGCTCCTCCTCGCGTTGGGCTCATTCATCGCAGCGCTGGAACTCGTTGTACGGGGTTGTCCGAAGGATATGTTCGATCTATCCGGTCTTCCCTTCTCGTATCCACCGCTGTGGTTTTTTGGGAAGCGAGTTCATTGCTACGTACACTACCCCTGGATCCAAGAGGACATGCGAGCACTGGTGGCAAACCATCAGACAGGTCTCAACAACTCCTCAGCTGTGGCCCAGCGTCGAGTCCTCTCCAATCTTAAGTTGATCTACTACGATATTCTCTCTATGATCTACGGTTTTATGGGCTTCTTTGCGGACACTGTCCTAGTGAACGGCACCTGGACCTACAACCGACTCCATAGATCTTGGTTCCTCGACGCCAACTCCATTGTCTTCCCGCCGGTTGACGTTGCTGGCTTCTCACCTCCTTTCAAGGACCTCAAATTCCTTGATGACGCTAGGGAAAACCAGATCGTGTGTTGTGGGCAGTTTCGAAGAGAAAAGCGACAAACTGAGGCTGTGCGAATCTACTCGCGTGTGCTGACCCAACAGCCCGATACGCGTCTAGTAATAGTTGGCTGTTGCCGTGGGGAGTCTGACTGGCCCGCGGTGGACCAGCTGGTTGAAGAGTGCCGGACTTTGGGCTTGCGGTGCTGCGTTGCGTGGACCCCGACGAAGGTAGTCTGTCACGACGGCGAGTTTGGCGATGTGTGTATTCTGATCAGCGCCTCTCGGGAACGTTTGAAAAACGAGTTGAAGAAGTCGAAGGTATTCCTACACACGATGGAGGATGAGCACTTTGGAATTGCGGTAGCGGAGGGTCTAGCAGCGGGATGCGTGGTAGTCGCCCACAACTCCGGCGGGCCTGGACTGGATATTTTGAAACCGCTAACGCCGGAGGAGACACGCCTGCACTCTCCATACTTTGGCGGTGGCGCACGTAATGGTCCGCTTTTGCGGTTCTGTAGTGATAACGCCGTTGCCACCGCCGGAATTCTCTTCCAGGACTCCCTTGAAGCCTCCGATGCCGTCTCGCAAGTTATGGCGACCTTCGAAGATTTCAATACTCAGCGAATTCACGCACAGGCTGTTGCGGCATTGCGGTTCTCTGATGAGGCTACCTTCGGAAAGAAAGTTTTATTGTTGAGCGAGGTGAAGCACTAATTTCATTTGTGATGAGGTCGGCTGAACCTAACTCTGGCCTCCAACCCTCCTACACTCGAAAAATTCGTTGGCTTCCTCCCAATCGTTGTCGCCACCGGCTCCTCAACCGCCGGAATCAGCGGGTCCGCCCTCACAGGAGGCGTCTCCGCTGCTTGCATCATTCTCTGGCGCAGACACCTTGTCCGGTCCTGCAGGTCGTCGCGCTCTTGCTGCAATCTCTCTCCGCGAATCCAGGTGCGACTGCGTCTGCACCTATTCAGTTTACCTACGCCAGTTGTTCCTCCATATGTCTGAGCTTCTCCTCTACTCGGTTCTCTGCAAATTCTTGAATCTTGTACAAGTCGGCTTCGAATGATATCTCGCTCTTGTGTATCCAGTACTCGATGGCTGCTTCGGTGTGTTGCAGCCGCCGAAGACTGCGTTGAATTTCGTCCAGTCGGAAGTCCAGTCCCTGAGCGGCGAACGCCAGGTCAGCAGCATCCGCCTCAGAGGCAGGCTCCGCTCTTGTCACGGTCTCCAGATACGTCTGATCTTGGACAAGCTCCTGAATGTCCTGATCATATTCAACGAGGAGCTTCTCGTACTGGTTGAGAAACCCCGCAATGACTCACCAAACTGAACAACACCCTGACATTGTGGTTGGCCTCCTCCCACATTGCACTCGAAAAAGCCTGCACACGCCTGTGTGCTGGCAAAACCTGAACTTGCGAGTTAACTACTGTGACTTCTCTACGGCGTTCCGTTTGATTAGTCAAAATGAATGAATAGGTACATCAGGTTGGTCGGCATCCTGCTGGTGTCAGCCGCGACCCGAATGCCTTTTGTCAACGTGGATCCTCTGTACAGGATTATGCACCGGAACAAGACCTTTCACCACTTCTATGGGGAGGTACGGCGTGAGATGTACAAGATGGTGCTGGGTCTGTTCGTGACGTCGATGAGTTTGTCAGGCGTCGTCGTCGCCCCGTTGGTCAAGCGCACTGGGTCCAAAGCGTCCGCCTTCATGGCGCACACCATCCAGATGCTGGCCGTCTACGCCTTTTTCTTCTTGGATGGCGTCTGGCCTCTGTGCGCTGCTTCCGTGGCGCTCGGCGTCTCTTTCCAGCTGAACTCGCACTCACACATGGGCCTAGCGTCACTGTTCCCACGTGCGTCCGCCATGGTGGTGACGTCCTTCGCCGTGTGTGGCGATATTTCAACCTTGGTTGCCATCGGGCTTGAGCATGTCTCCAAGCTCCACGGGGTGCGGCCCGCGGTAATCGGGTACATTGGTTGCATCGGAGCCATGTCGTTATTGGACCTTGCAATCACTCCGCAAGTATTCGCTGCCACATCCACCACGAAGAATCGAACATTGACTAGATTCACTAGAATGTCAGCACGGGAGCAACTTAGTTCTCAGCCCTTCTGGTTGCTCTTCGTTTATTTCACCTTCAGCTTCATACGTCAGACGAAGTTCTTCGCTCCGAACGTTAGGGATATGCTCCAGGAATTCTACCCTCGCCACCGCGTCGGATTCTACGTGGAGCTTTACAACTGGGCGAACGCACTGTCGTTCTTCCCTGCCATCGTGCTGGGCCTCCTGGCCGAATCACTGGGCTCTGCTGTGATGGTTCTTATACACGCCCTGTGTGGCGTAGGGTTGGTTATTCTCCCCTTCTGTCCTCATATAGAAGTCCACTGGCTGGGAATGGTGCTGTATTCGGTAAACTGCTACACATTTGGAGTAGTCAACGTGTTCATGGCGGAGTACTTCGGCTTCGACCACATTGTGCTTCTCAGTGGAATTGTCTCGAGTACCACAGGTGTGATGGCTCTGGTCTACGACTTCACATGGGCCGGAGTCTTTGCTCAGGTGTTCAACAGATCCTACAAAGAACCTATGTTCATAAGCGGGGTGCTCTCTGTCGTGTCATTGATCCTGCCAGTTACTATGCTGCTTACCAAGCCGACAAAGGAGCCATCCTATGCATCGCTCGAGAGCCGATTGGAGGAAATTGAGATGCAACTGACTTCCTTCGACGAAATTGAGATACCGCTGCTCGGAACAAAGGAAAAGAGCTCTTCGACCTGGGCGCCCTCCGATTCTCAGGCCTCGACTGCCTAGAACAGGCCGCCTTCCTCGCCGTCATCGACCTCCTCGCGTTCTTCGTCCTGATAGTAGTCATGCGCGTAGTCTTCTCCTCCAAAGTCCCCATCGTCATTCAGGGCTGTATGTCTGAGGTTTGGGACCCTACCAGCGCCATCCGAGTTTGACTCGCCGTCCGACTGCTGATCGGTGTGCTTCTTTTTCAGCTTGACTCGGGTGCGAGGCCCTCGAGTGTTGAATGTATTATTTTGTAACTCTCCTGGGAAGTACCTAGGTCCACAGTAGCTGAGAATGTGTTCCTTCTGAGTCTGTAAATCCTGGAGGTCCGCATCGTGACCTTTGTAGGACTTTACTTTTGACTTGCTTGTGAACGACGACATAAAGAACTCTGATTGTGTCAGATAGTTCTGCACACTACGATTGTAAAAAATGAGGCGCCTGTGTTGTCGCTACCACATGCTCACTTATCCGAGTCCTCTGGGGGAAAGGCCCTAGTAACATTCTCGTTGGGCGGATAGGTCGTGTCTTTCATGATCACACTTTTACGCGTGATGCCCTCAACAAAGGGCTTGTGGCCTCCACCTCGGCCACGTCTGCCACTCATATGGAAAATGCGAAATTAATCCACCAATGTTCAAAATAAAAACCAAACAAAATCATTATGCGTGGCATTTTATGCCTCTGACAGTATACGTTACATCGTCAAGGCGGTCCACGAGCAGCAGCGGCGGTAGACGTAGCAAATCGCTGGACAAAGCCACGAACGTCATCAGAACAGATCTCGAGGCCTGGGGCACGATCACGCCTACATTTTCGGACAGACTCAGCGGGAGCAGCAGCGGGCACTGATCCTCGTCAGATTCGCAGGACACTGATCGTGAGATATTGAGGTGCAGCTGGGAAGGGTGAGATGAGTAGAGACTTCTTGGCCCTACGTCTACGTTTTTGGAAGTCTGGTTCTTAATGGAGAGCAGCCCTACAATCTGTGGGAGGCCAGTCTCGCCACAATGATCCACGCGCACCTTAGAAAATGTGACCTCCAGTGGGTCATTATCCACGAACGGCACCACGCTCGCCAGTCGAGATCGCACAGGGGGCTGATCAGCGTTGGTGGGCAGCCACACCACCTCTACTCGCAGGTCTTCGCCGGTCGCCCAAACGCCAATCGCCTGAATAACGCACAGCACAGCCCTCACGTCATGATTGGGCACCAGAAGGCATCGAACGTCGGAGACATCCATGACCCAGTCGACATGTCGAGTGTGTTGCCCTAGGTGGAACGACAGTACGGTTATAGTAAAGATTGACGCATTCTCCACTTCGCAGTAGATTCCGAATCGAGTGTGTGCGACATTCACATTGAAAGGAGTCTCCACCAACAGCATGGAGCTCGAGAGCGAACACACCACCACGGGCTTTCGTGGCTTTGCTGGGTGGGCCGACATCAGATGACTCACATGCCCCCGCGACTGAACTGAGCAGCTCTTCCAGAGATACGGCTGGGTAGGGCGCTCGTCGCGCGCATCCAGCCGCCGCGCTTGATCGGGCGGTGTTGCAGAGGGCCGCGAGCGACGGCGCGGCCCAGCTGATGGGGGACGGCTCCGACAACACGTCGACGGCGGGGGCCACGTTGAATGACCGCAGAGACGGACATATGGTCGCCTGGGCGCCTTGGCGTTGCGTAACTGTGAACGTAAGAGCCACCGGCTTCCCGAGCATACAGAGGGGAATCCCTAAGTAGAGGCGGCATGTCAGTACCACACCCAATAGATCGACTTCATCGGCGTTCTGTCGCCCTGACATTAATTCTTTTTGGTCATCCGCAGAAGAAGCGAGTGGAACGATCTCTGCCTCGTATTCTGAGACGTCATGCTCCATGTAGCATTGTTGCTCGTACAGGTCCGTCGTTGTCCTATCGTGGCCCAATCCGTTGATTAATTCAAGCGAACCAGTGTACCCTGTAACTTTCTGAAGCCAGCCAACAGAAGGTCTGGTACTGGGCCCCAGTAAGACCAAATGCAACTTCAGCACTTCTCCTTGTAATAACTGCGATCGAAACTCGAACACTTCAGTATCCAGGGGTTCATCCAGTTTGCGTGGACCTATATTACGGGCCCAAGCGTCGAAATCATTCTTCTTAAGGAGAGTTCTGAGTAAGTCAAGGTGATCAATAACGTCAGTGGGAGGAAGAACCAGAACTAGTAACGGAACGTCTCTGTTTGGTTCTTTTTGTCAACCCACCTTCAAGGAGGGCAGCCATATCTCAAAATTGGCCACAGTGGGAAAAAATCGAAAATTCGGTAAATTAGGATGCAATAAGGGGCCGTATGTCACATGATACATCAAATGAAAAGCATGGATCCAAGGCCACTGATACGCCGACGGGAGCAGCCCGCTCGGAATCGGAGGCCCAAGTTCTGCGTCGGTGGTGCAGCACGGATTCTGACCTGAATCCGGCCCGATCCTGGCGGGAAGCATGGGCTGATGACGAGTTCGCCACGGCAACCATGTCGGACGACAGCGACGAAAGTGACGAAACCAAGGTTCGCCGGAAATCATCAGACCTTCCCCCTGTGCTCGAAGAGGATGCTGTCCCCGAGGAACGGATGCCCAGCACAGTCAGACCTCCTAAGCGACGCACCAAGCCTGTCACCAAGAGGGACAAGCAACTGGAGAACAAGCGCAAGAAAATCAAGGAGAAGCCTGACGATGATTTGCTCTTCCCCATCCCTACTGACAAATCTGGGAGCAAAACTGACAGACGCGACCGATCACAGCAGCCTCGTCAGCGAGTAGAGCCTCGCCGCCCACCACTCGAATGTGTGGTGGCCGTCGACGCCGACTGCGAGGTGGGCTGCCGGTCTTATATGGAGGACGCCCTTGTCGCCCTCCACGATCTGAATGCCATTGATCAGGAGGTCTTAGACAGCGCTCTTCAGCCGCTGTCTTTTTTTGCAGTCTACGACGGGCACGGCGGCAACCAAGCAGCGAAGCTTGCTCAAAAACAGCTGCACAACATCCTGATTCGCCACCTGAAGATGTCAGATGGGGATAGACTGCAGGAGTGCCTGGAGGGCTCTTTGCAAGACATTCAATCGGCCTTTGTCAATATGGTTTCGCCTGAGGCCTTCGCCCAAGGGCGGGTGACCCCTGGCAGCACTGCGGTCTGTTGTCTCATATCCAAGGACACCTTGGTGACCAGCTGGCTGGGCGATAGCGAGGCATGGCTTTTTCGGGCTGGCCAATCTGTTAGGCTTATGGACCCACATAAACCGTTACGACCTGACGAGTTAAAACGTATCGAGAGTCTTGGAGGTACAGTGAGCCGTCAAGTTATTGGTCACAAGATCACCGACGTCATTGGCCGGGTTCAGGGACAGCTGAGCGTGTCCAGAGCAATCGGAGACCTCCACCTCAAACCCTACGTGAGCAGCGTTCCCGAGACGACGAAAACCAAGTTAACCGGGGCAGAGGAGTTCCTCGTGATGGCGTCTGACGGGTTATGGGACGTGTTGGATCCAGACACCGTCTACAAGCTAATAACGGGCCACCTCAGTCGCGTCCAACGCAGGTTGAAGAAGATAGCAGTGACCAGTGGAGGCGCTGTGACGGCGCCGACCTACGACACTGCTGCGGGCTACGCGTCGGCTGACACTACTGCGGCGAACATCATCAACGCCAAGCCGAAGAGGTTTTCGCCTGTGCAAGGCACAGCTAGATGCCTCATCCGGGAGGCGCTGAACCGAAGGAGTCCCGACAACATCAGCGCGGTCATAGTGTTTTTTGAGCGGGCGCCGCTGGAGCTCCCAGACCGCGTGTCCTCTCGGGCGCTGGTGAGCTCTGGAGGGTTTTTCAAGACGGCTCGTATTCGGCAGATCTTTCGACTTTCACGGGACATATGATGTGGCTTTGTGCAAGAGCTGTGGATTGGTGTCATGCTGTGTTGTAGACTGATGTGTGTTTTGGCTGCCGACTAGACCAGAGGCGAGGCCAAAAGGACATATTCGAGTAATGGAGTCGTCCAGTGTCCGCTCTGTAGACATTCCATCTCGGACCCAAAGATCGCTTGAGAGGAGCATTCAGAAGGGAGGACAGGACCTGTACGAGGCACACCAAATCATTCTAACATTGGTGCGGCGTCACACATCTGCTGGTCGCCATTCGGAGGCAATCCACGTTCTGTATAACTACGCATTGAAGCTAAAGGCGAACAGCAAGCTCTGCGCGGACCTGGGGCTCATGTACGTGGACACGTGCGTGGCGGGCGGGCTGACGTGCACTACCAGCAAACTCACGAAGTTGCTGGAGGTACTGCAAGCGCTGAACGTGCAAGAATGTGGGAACTCAGCGTGAGGGCGACGTAGCATGGGACACAGACCTGAGCTGATCAACGCCATTTTCAACTTCTACCAGAAGCACCTGGAAACCGAGGATGTGGACGCTGTTTTGGGCATCGATGATGTGGTGGTTGATGTCCATCGTCTTGCTGCGGATTTTTACGAGGCGAATGAGAGCTACGGCAAGAGCCAGCTTCACAGGGTCGCAGCAGTCGATATTGATGGACTACTCCACCTTCGAGACGTGTGGCAAGAAAAGTGCTTTCCGTCGGAGAGGCATCTGCTGGCATTGCGAATGACGTGCCTACTCGTCCTCAGCGGGCATGCGTCCGAAGCGGAGGCGCTGCTTCTTTGTTTACCAGTGGAATGGGAAGAGGATGACATTGATGTCGAGCTGCAGTTAGCATATCTCCTAACAGCGGCTGCAGTGGAGTCGAGTGCTCCCTTCTACCAGGTACTGCGGCAGAAGTTTCGACTGGTCCTACGAAGGTGAGAATAGCATCCGACAGTCACACAGGGATCCCAAGCTAGACAAACTCTTCACAGAGATAGGACATCAAACCTTCGGCTTGCCACGCGAGCAGCCAAGAAGTATCCTATCTGCTTTCTTCAACTAATAGTGTCCTAACAGAACCGATCCCAGAAGAAGCCAGTTGGCTCCGTAATGGTGTCTTTGTCATCATCAGGAAATCGAGGACATTCGTTCACTGGCTGCGCAACGCTTTCGACGCGCGGGTTGCTCAGGGCAGATATCGATATCGTGACTTCCTGGTTCTGGGGCGAACATGGGCGAAACCTAGAGTCGGATGTAGCCCGCGGCAGAGACGTCCGGTCTACTGGTATGGCATTCGGCATTCCGTTCTTCTGAATGTCTAGAACGGTCTTCATCAGAGGGGACACAGCGCTGCTCTGACTACACTAATTTCTCACCTTTCCAACAGATGTCCCTGCGAAGCCAGCACGACGCCGATGTCTCTACACGTCTCGCCGAACTCTCCGGTAATGTCCGCCACGCGTGCCACGATATAATCGTCTATGGAAGCTGGTTTTGGCCCTCCTTTCTTTTCGGCTTCATGTGCGATTTTCAGTTGCTGATGGCGGATACCTATATCCTGCGCAGCAAAGTCTAACCGAGTTTTGGTAACTGACAACGCTGTTGTCAATTCAGAGGAGGCTCTGCTGATCTCTGTGGTCGCTTCGTGCAGGACTTTATAAATGGAATTGGACGGGTCAACCGTCCACGGTTTTTCCTGAGTCGCAAATAGATTATGGGCAGCCTTCTCAGATTCACACATTGAATCGCCAATCAGGGATGCAGCCTTCTTCATTTTCTGTATCATTCTCTGCTGTGCATCGCAGAATTCCTTCATCAATACCAACGCCTCGAGGGATGCCTCCGTGTCGCCTGTGTGTCCAGTAACCTTCACTCACCTCTCGGGCTCTTTTTCAACGTATGTCTGATAGAGCGTCGCGGGCTTGGACTTGCCCTAATCAGCCTCGATTTCACACCGTCCCGAAGCCCCATAATGTTTTGATTTGATTTTTGTAGCAAGCGATTAGACAGATCAATCTGGAAGTTGATGTAAAACTATGCTAAGCGTATTGGGCCTGGGAGTAAACCGCGAGGCCAACTTCATCTGTGCGTCCGAAAACTCTGCAAATTCGCTGCTATGGGAAGGAAAAAGAGGAGTGCTCTCGAGCTGCAACCATTCTGTTACTACTGTGAACGGCACTTCACTGACGAGAAGGTTCTCATCGAACATCAGAAGGCGAAGCATTTCAAATGTAACGAGTGTAACCGTAAACTGGATACGGCCACCGGGCTTGTGGTGCACAAGCTTCAAGTTCACAAATCAACGATTCGAGCCGTCCCCAATGCCATTGAAGGGCGCGACGATGCGACAATGATCATCCACGGCATGGAGGGAGTTCCAGCACATATTCTCGATGGCATGCGACAGAAGCAGCAAGAGAAGAAGGGCCGTGCAAAGAAGTTGAAGAGCGAACACACGATCGTAGGCTCATCGTTTCTACCTGCGGAACTGGGTGGGTGGTGTGTGAACGTCGTTACGCAGTGCAACCTCCAGTCCAGACAGCACAAGCCCTGCCGCAGACTCCAGTCCCTGCTCTGCCTCTGATGCCTGGCGCCCCCCCTGTGCACCCAGCCGGTATGATGCCCGGAATGTACTGTGCCCCAGGAATGCCGATGATGATGCCTATGCCCATGCCTAGACCCATGGGCCACCACCCTCCAGTGGGATTCCTCCCACCAGGATCGACGCAGCCTCCCACAGTTGGAGGTCACATGCCCTTAGGGTTTGTGACAATGCCGATGACGTCTTTGCCAGCACAGGGTACGTTAATGTACGACGACGACTTGGAGTCACCTGAGGAGAAACGATCTCGAGACCCGAAGTATTCCTTTGTCAAGGTGGCTTGAACACACCGCGTTGTCAACGCTTAGGCACATAACTCTTCAAGGTGGCTTGAACACACCGCGTTGTCAACGTGCTTGCTTAGGCACATAACTCTTCAAGGAGATGTCAAAAGGAGGGGCTCCGTTGATAGTTTAGTGTAACGGTCTGGTGTGAGGTCTTCGGGTCCACCTCCATTAGCACGTCTGGTTTCTGTTCTATGGTAGGGGCCCTTTTCAGTGACGCCGGCTTGGTTTTCGAGAAGGGATCGAGCAATTGGGGGTACGCGAGGGCTTGCATCTCATGATTTCCAAGAAAGTAGTCACCCACTTGAAAGAGATCATCCACCGGTTTGCGCATTTCGTCGTAGTCAATTGCACTGCTTAGCTGGAAAGGCAAGTACAATCCAGGTACACCTCCTTTTTGAGCTTCATACAGACGACACAGCGGTATGGTGCGTTGCGGGAAAAGGCTTCTGACGTAAGCGTCTTGCCCTCGCTGTGGGGCGGACACGGCAAGGTGCGGCACGCTGACGTCCACACGTTCGATGCCTTCCAGAGACTCCACTATCTTCCTCAATTTAATCTGCTTTCTGTCCCAGCTGAAGCTCACCTTGGGGAGAGTGTATCCTGGTCTTCGCATATGCAGAATTCTTGTTGAGATTCATAGTGTACCTTCGACATGCGCAGTCAAGCAGCCGCCACGGAAACCTCCCGCGACGTATTTCAGGTGAATTTTAGACGATGCGTGCCTCGTTTTCATCGAATGGAGGATGGATGCCTCCCAGCTTCAACCCGCAATATGGCTACAGTCAGCAAATCCCAGGGAGCTTCAGCCAAGGATCCTGGAACGACCTTGAGCACCTCAAGCACCAAATGCTGACCTCGACTCAGCATTCATCCCAGGACGCCAAAAAGGAGGCACCTAAGCCCAAACGGGTTAAGTTCAAACCGCGCTTCTCTGTGGGTCCTTCGCAAACTGTGGATGGTGTGCAATTCGCCAAAGTGAAAGGAGACAAGCACGCCTCCTTCTACATGTGTGGCCTGTGCACAAGACGGTTTTTGACATCGTGTTTTGAAGATCTCAAGTTGCACCAGAGCAAGCAAGTGTGCCTGAATAACCGGGCTATCCCAGGGACACAGGTTGGCAACGGGCAGTTGCCAATGCCGATCCACAGCCAGCACCGAATCCCAGCCATGGAATCGCAGCCCCACTACGTTTCTATGACGGGCATGCCATCTCAAGGCATGCCATCTCCGGGCATGCCATCTCAAGGCATGCCATCTCCGGGCATGCCATCTCCGGGCATGCCATCTCCGGGCATGCCATCTCAAGGCATGCCATCTCCGGGCATGCCATCTCAAGGCATGCCATCTCCGGGCATGCCATCTCTGGGCATGCCATCTCCGGGCATGCCATCTCCGGGCATGCCATCTCCGGGCATGCCATCTCCAGGAATGCCATCTCCAGGAATGCCATCTCCGGGAATGCCATCTCTGGGAATGCCATCTTCGGGAATGCCATCTCCGAGCATGCCATCCCAAGAATTACCTCTCTCGTGTCCTCCAATGGCCAATCATGCAGCGACAGAAAGCGAGCTAGGGGGATTGATACATCTGTTGACAGACGACGAACTTGACGCCCTGCTGAAGGAGCACTCGCTTGGAGTCGCTCCTGGCGCGAGCTGGCGATCTCAAGCCGCCCGCGCCCTTCTGGATCTCGAAGCTCGTCTGTCCGTTCCCAAGACGGAGCCGCCGTCGGAGGGATCTTTCACTCTTCCTGACTGTTGGAGCCCTGAAGACACCGAAGCCGACTGGTGTGCCGGACTGCCAGAGCTGTTCCATTCCGCGGAGGAGGTCCCACCCACCAACTCCAGAATGAACTACCGCTCAATAGAGAAGATTCAGGAGGTCCACATCAAACATGCAGTGAGGACACGAAGCATCGCGGTGCAGATGAGTCGACCAGTCAAGAGTAAGGGCAGCCAGATTGTCGTCGGCAGGAGGGAGTCTAAGGGAGTACAAGCCGCGCCGAAATCTCGTCATGCCGACTGCCAAACCAGAAGGATTTTCAGAAACTCCTGCACCCAGACCAATACTGACAGGATGAGCGCTACCGCTACCCAGACCAACAGATACAGGATACGAAGCTGTGGCACTCAAACCGACATGATAATACCTACCGTCAACCAGACAGCTTCGATGCGATCGCAGCTCCCTGCGACAGTTACGCCATTGCAGCAGACTCCTTTCCAAGGGGTTTCTGCGTCAAGGGCCATGACCGGCTCCGCCACATCTATCCGCGTCGGTTACATCCGCCACCTCCATCTCAGAAACCAGAAGAACCAGTTGCCTTGCTGTTGGCGTTGCGGACGCAAGTCTCACAGTCTGCACCTGTCGGCGTCACCGGTTCCCACCGTCAGCGGAGCCCTCTTCCAGCCAGGAGAAATCGTAGCTGCCAACTACGGCGCTGCTGGGTGGTGGCCTGCCATAGTGCTTGTAACATCCATAGACAAGAATAGCGAGCTGAGTTTGCTGTCCTTCCTCGGATCGGACGACCACGAGACCTTTGTGTCAAAACAATTGGTGTCCTGGCGCCGTTTCATCAACCAATTCAGTCGAATGTCGCCAGGCGAGTCAATAGTTTCCAAAAGATGCAGCTGCCCAGAAAAACTCTCCTGCCCACAAGACTGTCGAAATGACGAGAGACTTTGTGACAAGGGTCGACCAACGACTGCACAGCGGTCAGAGTTTGGCCGAGGTGCCCTCGGAGCTTGCCGCACTTCATGGTGGTTGCACATGTCTGGTCAACTTCGAAGAGTGGTGGAGACATACCGGCAAAGACGAGGAGGCAGCGATGGATTTGCATTCTAGAGGGGCGCTAGTTGCAGTTATCCCATCCAGCGCTTCTGACCGGCCCTCCCGACGAGTCACAGGCGCCTCAGTGGATTCAAAGAACCTCGAGCCGCCCAAGACATTCCCCGAATTGCAACAGAAGGTGATCCCTGATTCGACACCTACAGTACCGAGCATTCCGAGGCCAAGCCCGCTGCTTCGCCGTGTGAGAAGTCGTGAACCCCCGCTAGCTCCTCTGTCGCCCTTCTCGATCGACGCACACCGAATAATCCCTCCCTCTTCCATGACACCCCCCCGGAAGCGGCGTAAACGGGACGTGGAGAGCATGATGGCGGATATCAGGTGAGACTATGACCAGCCACCGATGTAGTTCCTCCACATTCCTGGCGGAAGCCCTCGCTGGCCCCTCCGTAAGGTACGTCCGTGGAGGCCCTCGAGAGTTCAAGCGCGCGTGCCTGGCGGCGGAACGACACAACGATTGCCTGGACGGCTGGCAGGTTCAGATAAAGTGGAATGACGGGTCGGAGCACACTCTAAGAGTTGGCTGCAGGAACAAGGACGGTAGCTTCTCTTGCAGCTACCCATTGGAGGCAGGCGCTCGCCGTGACATCCACCTTGCACAATGTAAGTTGGGCGCTTTCAAAGCACCTCAATGAGAGTCTGTGAGCGACCAACGCTTTGCCTGTGGTTGTCGGAGCCATTTTCTAGCTGCCGCCGGTTGCTTTAGCAATGACTCAGTCTGCTCCTGCGTGTCTGTGTCACTGAGTCCTGTGAAGTTCATGCACTGCGTCAGAAGCCACGAGGCTAATTCACTCGGTTTCATTTTTGAATTGCTTGAAAATAATGAGGGCGTGGTGCACTCCTCTTCTGTCACTTGTAGCTAGCCGATGGATACTTAATTGGGATGAAGACTGCCTCCGGAAATTCCACGAGCGGCCTGAAGAGCTCCAGCTGAACAAGATCGTGGCAGCGGTACTGGAAAACAACATGCATGGCCTTTCGGACCCGCAACAGGCAGCGGCAAAGGACCTTACTCGTACTCGTAGACTCTCTGCCGGCCAAGGTGCCAGACCGTCAACCACCAAACCGGGTTCTCAGCCGCTCTCCCAAGTAGTGACTAAGCTGCGAGTTTCACGGTCTCAGCCTCGTGGGAATCGAAGCTCCTTTGCGATAAACGAGCGGCATAAAGTGGGCAGCGCGCGAGACGCCATTCTGGGGGAGGTACTGTTTTACAGCCAAGCGCTGGTAGGCGACACAGACGAGTTCCCGGACTATGCCCTGCCTGCGTACCTTGGGGAGCTGACCGACGATATTCTCCCAGACTCGGGAATCTCAGATGCGGCTGAATCACTTGCGAGAGTCATCCCGTGCGTCAACAGCATTGACCGGCCGCTGCGAAGATTAGTCAGCAAGCCTCAGCCAAGTCCATCGCAACGGCCAAGCATATTTGACATGGTCGTAGCCAATACCCCTGACGACTGGAAAGTGGAGGCCACGAAGTACTCCGACCCCTGGGCCAAGTATCAATGGTACCTAGGGAATGGCGTGGGAATGAACTGGGTGAACGCCTGGAAACTTTGGGACGAGGAGAAGACCGCAGACTCCTTGGATACGGTCGGAGTTGCCGTTGTGGATTCCGAGTGCTCCCTTCGCAATCCCAGTCTGCAGTATTTCAACACGTCCGACTGCGCGGACGTTGACGACCGTGGGAACGACTGTATGGGCTACGATTTTGGAATGGACGACCACGATACGAGCTTCGACGGACAAAACATTCATGGCACTGCCGTGGCCTCTCTGATCGTCAGCAAAACTAATGACGACCTTGGAATCGTTGGCGCTTGCAGGCAGTGTCGGTTGGTGTGCCTTAAAGTCGTGGGTGACTTGGGCTTGGATTCGGAGTACCTTTTGAAGGCCTACAACTGGCTTCTTACTCAACCTGAGATCAAGATTAGCAATCACTCTTACGGCGGCTTCGGCTACATCCGGTCCGAACACGACGCGCTCCTAAAGCTTGACCAGAGCGGCCACATTCTGGTGTTTGCAGCTGGAAATGAGGGATGTGATCAGGACTCTGCCACCTCCGCATGCGAGTTCGTGGCGCCTGCAATGTACGACCTCAATCACTCGATAACAGTGTCTGGTACTGACATCTGGGGCCGCATGCCTCGCTGGTCCAACTATGGGAGGCGAATTACCGATGTATTCGCACCAGGTGACTACATTGCTGGCCTCTGTGAGAATGAGAGTGATGCCGTGGCCTTGTGGCAAGGCACCTCCTTCAGTGCGCCACTAGTAACGGCGGCCGTCGCTACGGCAATGGCTCTGAGACCCAATACCACCCCTTTACGCCTGAAGGAACTGCTCATGGCAACCACTGACTGGCTACGTCTAAAAGCGGCTGGCGGCAGGGCTGGCGCCGTTAACGTGCACCGTTTCCTGCACGCAGTGGTGCACGGGCTTGACATGGGGACTGAAAACGACGGTGACTCCATGACGCCAAAAAGCACAACGCCAACCGATGGCTGCAGTGCTTCAATGCCAATGCTTGCGTCGGTTCTAATGCTGTTTGTGGTTTAAAATCGCAGTAATTTAGTGTCAGACGTATGGATCTCGAGTACGCTTGGACCAACATTGGTTCGGTTGTTACTTCGCTTACCAAAGCTGTCCGCGAAGGCGCACAGGAAATGTGAGCATTCGGTCGCTTCTTTCACACAGAATAGCGCCTCCGACGCCGCTGCAGCGCACTTTGAAGGAGGCCATCAACGAAGAGAACTGGGGCTGCTCCAGCACAGTTTTGGCCGAGTGCGCGAGAGCCACACACGGCGGCGTCTCCTACCGACAAGTAATGGACGCAGTCTGGGCTGGACTCGAGCACAAGTCTTGGCGAATGAAGCTTAAGGCGCTGACCCTGTTAGAGTACATCATCAAGAGCGGGAACGACACCTGTGCTGACGAAGCGAGGGACTCGTCGTACTGTGTAGTCCCGTTGAAGGGTTACCGTTGCATTGATAACGACGGGAAGGACAAAGGAGCAATGAGTGAGTGCCTATGCGTTGGGTCATCCAGTCAGGCAATTGGCTGGCGATATTATGACCATGTTGCACGACAAGAAAGTATTGAAGGCAAAAAGAGAAGAGGCAAAGCAGGCCCGAGAAAAGTACATCGGCATAAGCAGCTCAGGACAGGTCAACGCTGCTGAGAGCGCGCCACCAATGGGTGTAGGACACATGTCGTCACCGTTTGAGGAGTACTATGGGCCTGGCTCCGGTCTACGGATTTCGCAGCTACAATTCAGAAAGGCTAGCGATTCCACATCGGAGGTGAGTTAGGAGTTAGTTACTTACGTAGTCGCATTGGTCCCGTAGAGCTAGCTCTCTTACCCAAGAATCCATCGATATTCCTGTCACGAGAGCCACTCACAAGAATCGGGAGACCCTGTCTGCCACAACTACGGATCTGTTGAATACTGACGATCCATTTCAGGCCGCCCCATTTACATTTGCAAGCTCGGAAACGACGCCTTCACACGCAGTACTGCTGGACTTCGCCGATTTTTCGACTCCGGCGTTCCCAGTTGCGGCGAAAGCTGTCACAGACGACTTTTTTGGAGAGGACCCGTTCGTCAGCCCTGATGGGGAGCCTGCGAACCCTGTGAGCGAGCCCACTAATCCCTCTACCAACTCGTTGCTGGATCTCGACTTCCGGCCTGAAGCAGACCGACCAACTAAGGACAATCTACAGAGTTGTGACCTGTTGTAACCACTGCGTGAAATAAAACCGTATTTTCGAGAATTCGCC
>NW_027178755.1:0-30486 GCF_019968985.1 Porospora cf. gigantea B | reverse complement strand
CCTGCCGCTCTGAGCGTCTGGCGAAGTACAATCAGCTTATGCGTATTGAGGAGGCCCTCGGTGACAAGGCTGTGTTCGCAGGCGAGAACTTCCGAGTTGGTCACACTCTGTGAGCTGCACTGTAGTTTGAATCGAACTAGTCGCAATGACAGTAAACAATCTGCAGTAAGAGACTCTAAACGCGCGTAGTTTACTCTCAAACCCTAGAAAGAGGACCCGTAGACTGACTATCTCAAACCCCCTAGAAAGAGGACCTGGCTGGCAGGAGGAACTGAGAGAATGTCTTGTAGTCCATGTCTGTAGAAGCCAGAAGGGCTGCCTTGTTTTTACATGCAAGTCCCGTTTTCTCGACAGTCTCTACGAGGTCCCGAGGGCGCACCTTGCCGTCGTCTTGAACGTGGTCGAAGAGCTCCTTGACTCCGGTCATGGGTGCGGTTCGAACCCAGGTAGAGTACTGGTCTAAGGAGACTTGCTGCTCCCCCCCCATGATCTGGATGGTGGTCTCCATCTGGGCGGCGGGGTAGCTATGCGTTTCGGCCAGCCTTTGCAGGGTCTCCACGCTGAACGGTGAGCCGCCAGCCAGCGCTCTGAAGACATGCTTTCCATGCATGATTTAGGTATTTGCTCAAGTGTGTGCATTCATGTTCACGAGGTGCGTGTTCCATGAGTCCACACCTTGCTCGAGGCGGCCTCTGTTCGAGGCTCACTACCCAGCAGCCTGCAGCACGACTGAGGTGGTGGCAGACGTCGTCCGAGGCGCTAAGGTAGTTAACGATCGAAAGGCCCATATCGTCAAGATCCCGTATGAGGAGAGATTTGACACGTACCCCCCACCACCCAACCCAGAGACGTCGGTGGACTGGAGCCAGCAGTTTACGCCTGAGCATCCTTGTCCTCCAGTGTCTGAACGGTTAGCGCCGCTACCAGCTCAGGCCGGCAGAAAGAGTTTCAGCAGCTCTCGAAAGAATCAACTGTTAGTGGACCGTCTCCGTAACCGAAATGTGAAGCGTGTGTATTCTCTTTTGGACCCCGATGATCTGGGCTACATCGACGTGCACGAATCACTCTATCACATCCGCGAGGCGCATAAGGAGGACTCGGAGATGGGAGAGCTGTTGCTAGAGGTGTTGGAAGGCAGCTCGAAGTTGGTTTCTAGCCGGGGAGTGATAGAGAAGCGAGCGTTTTGCAACTTTCTTAGGAACGAAATTGACCGCTCACTGGGAATGACCTCAAGGGTGGCTCTCCTCCGCACCCAACTTACTGGCCACTGCAATGGAGCGCTCTTTGCCGTAAACTCGGAGCTCCAGAGGAGGTGCCAAATCAAGCTCGACCGTTGTACTCGGGGAATGCGCCAGATGGGCCAGTACCCCCGTGTAGAACCAGCGGTGACAACCGGGAAGCACACGAACCCAGTGGCACGAGCATTTGTACACAAGAGCAAGACAGTCAACGTTCTGGAACGACCAATGTACCGAGCAGTCTACAAGCCAGGCAAACCCCTTGGGTTCAAGGAGCACGAGGCCGTGTGTGTACTGTGCTCGGACGACGAGGCCAGTGACGAGGAGACACGGCAGGAGGCTCCCTTCGCATGCTTGGGTGGCGATTTCCTGCGTGGTCGGCTTGTGCAGGAGAGAGTGAAAGAGCCCTGGGGGCCTGTGGACGCCAGCCTTGAAGTTCATGCAGCGATCACAGAGCGGCGTCGGAAGGAGAAGATTGCTCGTTTGAAGGCCGAGCAAGAAGCAGACGTTCAACGAAGTCGGATACCCCCGAAGCGAGCTGATCTGCACAACTGCATTTGCACCTGCCCTATGGACTCTATTGACCGTTTGCGTCATTTTGACACCTGCACGGCTGCCTTTCACCCTTGCAAACCGACCAAGCCCGTATGCACACTGGCTTCGAAGATGACGAGGCGAATGCCAGACCCGAATCGCATATATCCGACAACTGACAAGTCCACTGTGCCGCTTCCCATGGAAAAACTGCAGATCGCGAAGGCTCGGACGATCGAGGCTTTCTGGAACCAGCCTCAGACGAAAACTCAGCCGCCACCTGTGCAGGACCCCGGGCTGTTCCCAGACCTTGACTGGTCCGGTTCATTCGTGATGCATTCCTTGGCAGACCCACAACCGCATACACATTGGCCCGCCAGTTTACGCAGCGAATGTGACAAGGACTGCATCTACCGGGTCCCTGAAGAGTGATATTGGTTTTAGACAGTGATGAACTCAATAAACTCAATTATGCGCGTTGTCCAACGACAAAGAACAGAAAATGATGTGATGATCCAAGGTCTTCCCATTACGATGACTTTTGGGCCTGTGAGATCAGAGTGGTTGCCAGAGATTAATTACAAACGTCACGGGCCGTCGCCGACGAATATGCAACCCCTGATGCATTACAAATCCTTACCCAGGGATGAAAGGCGTCGTATGAAGCGATCCGATGAGCATTTTGCGATTTCAAGACGCCCTCAGAACCCTGAGAAACGGATATTAAGGAAAGGCACTTCCAGGAAGGGGATCTCCGAGAAGCGGAGCTCGACGCGCCTACGAAAGCTTGAGAAACGAGTGTCTGGACGTTCACGAGCTCCCAGAAACCAGAGACGCCGGAAACGTCGTCGTAGAAGGGTTGCGAAATCGGCTAGGGATCTGGGATTCAGTGACAGCGACGAGAGCCTGGATCTCCTAACACTGATTGGTAAGGCACGGCGGAACCGTGGGCGCCCGATGAACGCCCCCTCTAACTTCGATTTCACCACCAGCAATCCTAACGCCATTTATACAGACGTCGGAAACAACTACAGCATGTCTGGTGCGTACCACGCACCAACCACGCAAACGGATGTCAGAAGTGTTCCATCCCTCAAAACCTCGACAAGCCAAGACACACTGGCAACTCCTGAAACTGAGGAAGTGGAGATCACTGAGGGTCTCTTGAGCCGCAGACGGTTACTTCGCAATGCAAATATCCCTTCGAAGCTCTTAATGTACGCTGATGGGACGTTCGCCATTCCGGACAAAAATCCGGAGGGAGTTACACGTAGGATATTGAAGACTCCAGGATCCAAAGGATCAGGACGGAAAGTTAGTTGGGACGACGAACAAAGGGACGCGACCGACTCGTCGAACAGAGTCGAATCGAGTGCTTCTCTCTCGATACAGGAAGCTACTCCTTCCTTGCCTCATACAGTATCCGAGGTTGGCCCTTCCCCGCCTGATTCGGCGACAGATCTTTGTGCCGAAGGCCCCTCCACTGTCGAATATCCACTGGAGCGTACGCGAAAGCCTAGCCCCACTAACCAAGAACCTGTGTCAACGGTCGGAGCTCCGTCCAAAACCAGAGGAAGCCCCACTAACGAAGAACCTCCTCCGAAGCCTGTGCGAAGACCTAGTCCCGCACAGGAAGAACCTGTAACGGTCGAAGCTCCGCCCATACCCACGCGAAGCCGCCCTCACCAAGAACCTCCTCCGAAGCCTGTGCGAAGACCTAGTCCCGCTTATCAAGTTTCTTCATTCCAGAAACGTCTGTCGGGTCTGCTGAAGGTTCGGTATGGTGACGTGTCGTCGCCAGCGATTTATCAGTCAAGTGTCTAACTGTTCGTTGGTGCGAATCATTTTTCGCATGAGGGTACGCTCCGCATTTGTGTGCTGGGTGGCTTTTGCTGGTGGCGACAAAGACGCCAACTCAGACGCCAACTCAGACGCCAACGAAACGCCAACAGAGCATTCTGCCGCGTACTGGGCCATGATGCAACATATCGACGACATGGAGGGAAACCATGGCAGAATCGTGGATGACTTCGCCGCCAAAATCGAAAAAATCTCCAACGACGAACTAAATCGCCTCGACCAACGATGGAACGATCGCTTCGGCAGAATGACCTATTGATCCATTTTTTGGTCATACACTTGTTCGTGTTTCAAAAATTATCTTTTCACTGGTATGAGTTCGGTCGCATCCGTCCTCGAAGGAGGCTGGAAGCCAGGCAACTGGTAGCCCCACACGGGAATCAAGGCGGGGATGTAGACTTGTTCAGATTTTGCCCAGTCAGTCGGTGCCGGCGTTGAGACATCCAAGGTTGAGACATCCGTAGGTTCGGGAGCGTCTGAGCAGCGCGAGTCCACGTCAAAGCTGTTGGCCAGTGCCTCGACACAGTCTACCCCTCCAGGCAACGCCCGGCCGAGCTCGCGGAGCCAGTTTCCAGCCCAGGTGCCCACAGCCGTCACGGTTTTCTTCACCCGTTGCCCGTTAAGTTCGAGAGTGACCTTGTCAGTTGTGTCTCGGCCGCCACACAGATTAGACACCTCATCCAGCACGTCTTGTGGAATGAGTTCCTCAAACCAGGACACTGTTTCGAATCCACACGACGTCTCACACAGCCCCCCTAAGTTCTGACCAAAGTCCTGCTCCCCCACGTCGTCCCAGTTAATGCTGTCGTTGTCGGACCAGATGCTAACGCCTGATGGCTCGCAGCGCTCATCATTGCGAAGGTCTCCAGGTCCCCCCACACAAAGAACGGCCCAAGGAGCACAGAACGTGTGGAACATTGCCTGATCGTCCACAGGGGTTACCCCTACGATTGCGTCGTCATCCTCGCACAAAAAGCTTTGGAAAACCAGAGCCACAGATGGGACTTTCTCTGCCGAGTGGCTCGTGATGCTGCTCATCCACGTTGGCTTGTTCACCAGGGACATGCTGAATACCAAGCACATGGCGGGTGGCTCGTGAGCGAGCGAACCCACTCCCAAAAGTCCGAGCAGAAATCGCATTACACGTGTTCTGAAATCTATGATACTAGTTTCAAGATTGCCACTTGGTTGCTCTATACTCTGGTGGCCTTCTATCCGGAAACCGTGTGCCACGCCGAGGGTAGTCGTAACCAAAGGAAGGATGAGCCAAGTCGGTCTGGTTGTCAAACCACGAGTGCGAGTCTCGGATGTCAAATCCGGCCGGCTGTCGGGGGTCGAAATGGTGAAAGCCTGCCCTCTCCTGTGCAAACTGCATGGGAAAGCTATAATTGCTAAACATCCATGGGGCGTTCTGCTGATGCAGGGCTTGGGCGGCGGCAGGCAAAGGCTGTGGTACCGGCTGCGGCATTTGTTGGGCAGGAGCGTAAGGTGCATGTTGTCCGAAGTACGTATACGGTTGATAAGCCGAATACGCGTCATAACCAAAGTCTTGGACATGAGACCGGCCTTCGTCAGGTTTGTAGTACACTGATCTCGGAAGATGCGGCGGTTCTGACGACTGATGCTTATCAGGAAAGGAGGGAGTTGCGTGCATTGCTTGCGTTGGGATAATGCCCTCATGTTCAGTCGGCTTCTTGTGTCCGAACCCCAAGGCCGGCAAGTCAGGTGCGGTCTGGGAGTTGGGTAGAATGGAATTTTCGCTGACAACAGAAGAGTCGTGTACCGACGGAGCTGCCGTTAGTGGATTCTTGGTCCTGCCAAAGTGAAACTGACGTAACGCTGCAGGGTCAATTCCGGGCGGTAGAATCCCTTTGAAGACGGGAGACTCGAGACGTGGCTGCAGTGCCGGCGACGCCTGCATAGGTCTGGCCGTGCAGACGGGCGATTGTTGGGGGATGGCTGTGGGACTAATAGGTGGAGTAGAAAACACTTCCGCCTCGTTGTTATCTGACGTGTCATTGACTTCGGGCACCTCAAAAGGTTTTTGAGTCTCGATCGGCTTCTGTATGGACAGCTTTATCCTCTCTGCCCATGTAAGAGGGTGGTCGGTTTCCTCAGTCATTGCCACATCGCGATTAACTACAGGGGCCGCAATGGGGACAATGCCGGGGGATTCCTTCGCCTTTACAATAGGTACATCCTTGGGCCAAGAGAGGTCAGCGTGAGACTGCACCGGTACCCTGGCTCTGTCACCACGACGTCCTCCACGAGTTCCGCGTTTGGGAAGTGGTTTCTCTATCTTCTCTTTCTTGGGCCGTTCCACAGTCTGCCACTGACCCTGCTGGTGGTTGCCTCTGGTTTCGAGAATATGAGCAATGTGGTTGTTTATCCGGTCTTCGTCGTAATCAAGGTCTGACACCAAGTGAACGATGTCCTGACGGCTAAAGTCATAGCTTTCCAGAATAGGTGTGAGTCTTTCGACCCAGCCAGCAGAGTCCTTTCTGGCAACAGGTCGACGACCTCGACGAGGATTTCGAGTAGGCATTGGAATTTGGCCTTTTTCGGTAAATGTCGGCAACACACAACCTGCTCCTCTCAACCCCAGACGACCCACCTCTGCCCAGGCCTTACTGCCCACCACACCTCGCAGTATTCGTCGAGCATGAAAAGAGACCGACGGCAAACGAGTTGGGGAGGCCGGCACGGCCTCAGTTAACTCCGGAAGAGGCTAGTAAGATCGCGTATCAAGAGCGGGGAGACGACTACAACATATGGTACCACCGGTACCCTACACAGCGGAGTTTTGACTTCTTTGACCGCACAGGGCGAGAACCGGCGTTGACGATGTGCAATCCCTTTCGAGACTCAGGATGGACGCAGGCCGATTTCGACACAGACTTGAAGAACCCCCCTATTTGTATGTTCTTTGCCCGGGGTACATGTACACTTGGAGAGAAATGTCGGTTCTTGCATCGGGTGCCAACTCGGGAAGACGACGACAACTTGACTCCGGTTGTGGATATTTTCGGCCGGGAAAGGCATGGAACCCACCGTGAGGATATGGATGGCATCGGTTCCTTTCAAACGGACTGCCGTACCCTGTTTGTGGCGGACATCAAACTAGATCGCAGCGACCCGAACTTCCATCAGTCACAAGTGAACCACTTGTTTAAATACTTTGGTTTGTGGGGACCTGTGGAGTCGATTCGAGTGATTCCGAACAAGGGTATCGCTTTTATTCGTTTCCAGTTTCGGGCTGGTGCGGAATTTGCGAAGATGGCTATGACGGAGCAGCCACTAGGAATGGGGGACCAGTTGTTCGTAAGGTGGGCGCATCCCGATCGAAATCCGCGGGCAGCTTACGGTATGGAGTACCGAGCCCAGAAAGCGGCGGAAGAAGTTGTTCACCGACGTATGGATCAGCTAGGTCTGCCACAGGACACTTTGAAGAAGCACTTTCAAGGCACGCTGCTGGACGGCATTGATGAGGCTGACGGGGAGTGGGGCAAGGTGGCTATGTCAATGGTGACTCTAGCAGGAGCAGACCCCGAACGGAAGCGCCCTCCCGAGCCTGCTTCTCGAGAGACAAAAAAACCTAAACCAGAAATCGGTCCTGTGTCTTCTGATCAGAACATTGACATGGCAAGCGTCGAGCTGGAGGCTGAGGAGGCTGAGATTAAACGTCAAGAAGTGCAAGGAGAGATTGAACGTATGAGTGACATCCTGTCGTCATTGCCTTCGGCACCTGCTCTAAACATCGACATATAGTTGTCACGACGCAACGGTGGAGTGAGAGCCATTTCTCTTGGTAACAGCCGCTGGGGGTGGAAAAAATGGAATCAGGTCTCCCAAATCGTTGGAGTGGGTCAAGGGGCCCCGCGACATCCCTTCCGATTTACCCCGTCTTGTTTTACCTTCTCGATTTGGTTTACCTTCTCGAAGTCTGCCCCCTTTGGACCTGTGGGTGTTGGGTCTCTGATGGTCCTCGTGTACGACAGGACGGCTTGTGCTGTTGGCTGCTGCATTGACCATGGCTGTGTACTGCGCTCCTGACTGCTTGACAGGCAGAACTCGGTGAGATCCTGGAGTGGTAGTCGTCCCCATGTTCGACATCGTGAGCATCCGGGCTCCGAGACCAGAGGTAGGGGAAGGAAGCAGCCCCATGTTGTACTGCGATCCCCCTACCATGTTGGATCCTCCCACCAGGTTGGATCCTCCCACCAGGTTGGATCCTCCCACCAGGTTGGATCCTCCCACCAGGTTGGATCCTCCCACCAGGTTGGATCCTCCCAGCATGTTGGATCTACCTGCCATGTTGGAACGGCTGTCCAGATTCGGGCGTCCAACCATGGTGGAGCGCATGTCCATATTCGACTGGGTTATCAAACGGGAGCCGAGTCCCGAGACACCAGACTGCATTCGGCTTGGCCGCGGATCACCGCGCACAGGAGGAAGCTCACAGAGGGACTGGGACAGATTTTGGATTCGGTCGGCGGGTTCGATCGGAGCGATCACATTCAAAAACGGTGCGAAATCTCGATTGACGTCGTCTCCCTTCAAAAGAGGCAATACGTGCTCCCTTTCCAGATGGGAATTGGCAGTCTTCACTAGGTGGTCGTAATGCGGGTCGGGGAGGTCGTTAACTAGGCGGTGTTCGGTCCAGGTTCCAGCGGGGTACAGTGGCATCTCCACGGGTACGGGGATAAAGACATCAACAGGCACCATCCGCGGCTCC
This sequence comes from Porospora cf. gigantea B, assembly GCF_019968985.1. Lineage (NCBI taxonomy): Eukaryota > Apicomplexa > Conoidasida > Eugregarinorida > Porosporidae > Porospora > Porospora cf. gigantea B. The sequence goes on along the minus strand of NW_027178755.1, from coordinate 22,119 downwards.
ATCACGGAAAGCGGTACGTGGACCTTGGGGCCATGATCATGAAACACCGGAACGATGGTCTGCGCAACAGTCATCGGCAGCGTCCGGTCGTGGTAAACAGGCACGTCGATACGGTTCTCCACGTTGACAGCCTTCGGCACTTCGATGATTTCTCCGGGGACTTCTACGATGTTGTCGATGTACTCAATTTCAACCTTCGGTACGTACTTAATCACTTCGCGAGGGACATCCACGAATTCCTTCCTGGGCACGTGCTTCACGACCTCCTGAATCTGGGGAAACTCAACCTCCTTGATGACATATTCAATCTGAGGCACCTCCACGATCTTTTCCGTGTGGACGTACTCTTTTCGCGGCACGCGCTTCTCTATTTCCACGACTTCCTTTCGTGGCACGGTCCGAATTACTTCCTGGGGGACTGGAACCTCCACATAAGTGACTTTGTACTCTGGTTCGTTATAGTACTCAGCCATACTTGTAATTATAATATTCTCGAGATTTTTAGCTGGGGGGTGACACACACGCGGTGATTTCTTAATTCTCTACTCTGTAGGTGTGTGCTGACTGACCTGGCTGCCCCACTGACATATTCATGGCTTAGCGGTGTTTGCACACAGGTCACCTTCGCTTCTTCTTGCTGGAGGTGGTGAAGGGATTGCGGATCAACTCTACTAGTTCTTCCGCAAACTGCCTGCTGTTTTCAGCGGTCGTAGAGGGGACGCTCTCAAGGAGCATGCATATTTCCTCAACAGACAGCTGCGTTGGACAGAATCTGTTGCACTTACATTAGCCTCCACGAAGTAGTCCAGAAGAGATCCTTCGATGTCGATGCGGTGACGGGTCTTGAGAATCTGGCACTCACGAAACTGAGAGGCAGAGAGTGTAGATGAAACTGGCTCGACGGACTTGTTAGGCTTCACAGGTGTATCCGCCCAGTCACTAGTGCTCATCTGCCCAAGAGCGCTGACTGACTGCGACTGCTGGAACGTGCGAGACTTGCCTGCCAGAGCCTGACTGGTACTGCCCTGGCTAGCACTCGCCTGGCTGGCACTCGCCTGGCTGGCACTCGCCTGGCTGGCACTGGTCTGGCTGGCAATAGCCGCCCAGGCCTTTGGTGAGGGCTGCTCTTCAGGCACTGGCTGGGAATCAGAAACAACGACTTCGGGATCGGCATCAGGAAGTGTGGCCCAGACTCTAGGCTGGGGTTTCACCAGCTCACTGAGGGGCTGCTTCTTCGCCTTGGCCATCCGAGTTGAAGGCGTCCTCTGCGTCTTCTGAGCCTCAGCAGCTGCCAGAATCGACCGCTCAAGCACGTCATCGCCCAGTGTATCCTGCTTGACAACGCCTGCCCATGGAGCAAGAACAGAGTCCGTCTTCTTCAAGAGGGGTTCTGCTTGCACGTCGCGGCTGCTCTGCCGGAGAGGCTGCGCAGGCACAGGAGGTCGGTCTTGTTGCTTTCGCGCCGACGACCAAGTGGAGCCCTTTCGAATGGGGCCGTCTTCCACCTCCTCCTTCTTGGAACTCTTCCTGCGTGTCTTCTTGGACTTGGTGTGGAATCCGAGAACATCCTCTTGAGGCGTTGGAGGTGTCGTGTCCACATGCCAGTCATCGTCATCGCCCCAGCCATCCACTGCGGTTGTCCCTTCTTCCTCAATGAGAGGCTCAGGGTCAGGAATGGGTTGAGGTTGAGGTTCGGGCTCGGGAGCGATAAGCAACGGTGGCTCCACGACGTGCTCTTGCCTTGGGGAAAACCGTTTGTACTGGTTGAACACTTTAACAACCAGTTCATATGGTGTCCCCATACAGAGCAGCTTGGCGAGGGGCAGGCAGGAGAAGGCGGAGTCGTCGTCGTCAAACAAGCGGTTCAATGGAACGAATGGCATCAAAATATGGAAGCTGACCTGTAGATCGCGAGGGAGACGGCCACTGCGGGCCCAGTTTACCATTGCATCCGTGCTGTAAGGGCCACGGACGGTCCCGTCGCCTGAGCGATACTTCCACATAGGCAGCATGCGGTCGAAGTCGGTGAGAGCTGGGGGAATCTCAGACAGGTCAGACACAGGCTCGGGTGTGGGAATGCTAGGCAGGGAAGATAACGGCTGCTGGAACCGACGCAGAGCATCGAGCTCTTGCGCTAGACGAACTTGGGCGTCCTTCATTTCCCGCTCAGCGTTCACAACGGCCTGCTGAACGACTGCGCTCTTGGATGCCAGCTCACTGTCCATTCGGGAAGGTGGTAGGTGGCGCATCTGAGTTTGCAAACTCACCAGTTGACCGTAGTTCGACGTGGCCTGCTGAAGCTGTGCTTCCAACAGGTGAATGCGACTGAATCCCGCAGAGGAGTTAGAGTTGGCATTGACGGCCATACCGGCAGGACGCCCACCTAAGCCGGAAGAGGAAGACGGAATTCCGGAATGTCCCAGGCTAGAATGTCCTAGGCCAGGTGACAAGCCAGGCACTAGGCCTGTTGGGTGCCCCCCGTGACCAACATGTGCTGCCGACGTGCTCGGAGATAAGCTGGCGGCAGCCAAACTAGGGGACCTCGATACTGGGGAGCTCATGATGGGGTTAGGGTTCATACTCAAACCGCTGATGGCGCTTTGGTTTCGCAGGAAGGCAGCTCGATTCAGCTGGACGTCGATGAAAGGACCCAGTGGGCTGTCAGGTAAGTGCCCCAGCGACCCTAGAACCTGCCGGAGGAAGAGCAGATTCGGTGTGACGTTCACTCCCTCGCCGATTAATTGTCCCAGACAATGTGCAACTATGCGCTCGACATGCATTCGAGATTTAGGATTCTCTGCGGTCTGCGAGAGAATCTGTGCCAGTACCACTTGTGGCTGCGGCACATTGGGAGTTGGTCCCTTGAGCAAATCGAATATCACAGACTCGATGTCACCGCTGTTCAGCATAGGAGGGTCAATCGGTGCAGGCATCGTCGGAGGCTCTGTCGCGGGGGGCGGCTTGCGTGGGACGCCTCTTGTGAAAGCCGGAGGGTCACGGGGCTCGACCAAATCTGCATCGGCCCAGGGAGCTCGTTTGGATTTGGCATCCTTAGCTGTCCAAGTATGGTTGGAAGGGTCTATCTTCGATTTCCAGAGCAGCTCACCTTTCGAAGGCCCCTTCAGGCTGTCGGTGTCCACCAGTTGAATCCTCTGCGGAACTGCATGATGTCTCCCCCACCGACCTACGTTCCGACTCGGGCTCGTCTGTCGCGAGACGGCGGCGGTGAGCCAGCAGTTCAAGACGTGTGAAAGGCATCAGCGTAGTATTTGACCTTTTTTTTTGTGAATTCAGCAGATCAAATTGGTGCCAAGCTGTTAGCATTCAGTCCAGCGTGGATCCCTCTGATTCTAAGACTATCAGGAGCATACAGCGCGATTATGGACTGGAGTATGCAAGTGAGAGTGCCGTAGAGTATCACAGGATAGACCTCCGTCTGTACCTCCGTCTGCAGCTCTCTTACAGGCAGCTCCTCGTCGACGATCAGCGTGGAAATCTCGGGACAGATGTCGGCCTTGTCAGTGAGCAATGCTCGGAGAGCAGCCCTCCGTCGTGATTCCACATCCCTCTCTGACCACGAGCTCAACGATTGAAGGTGCCTTTCCCGAATACCTTCCGATCGAAGGGATAAAGCTGAGGGAGTTGTCAGGTTGACGGTGGCTAACAACGCACCCCCCAGATCCGCAGTAACCCCTCGTAAAAGATTGGCTCGGCAGAGGCACTGCCGGGGACAGCTTGTCGGTTTACCCGCGAACAAAAGAATGACGCTATACGTCTCATCTCCAGCTTCGTCGGCTCCGAGCAGATCGAAGAACGCATTGAGCGATTCCATTGCTGAGATTCGTTGTTGTAGGGATCGCGCGGAATTCAGGGACGAACCAGCGTTGGCAGAGCGAGGACAAGTCAACTGCACACAGCAAGCAGGATCCGTCCATGGCGTCGCAAGCGACATCTCCTCATCTTTCGCCAGGCCCACAGGCACGCCGTCGGGTCGACCGGCGTGATTGGCGATGACTGACAAGTCCCATTCTGTTTTGGAAGAGAGAGTAACTCACTGAGGTGGATTTCTCCTAATCGTAGTATGGGATCCCCCAGCTCGGGACCCCAGGACACGAAGGTGGTCGAATCCTGCTGGAAGCACGTTTCTTGAATGCGATTCCAGTCTAGTCGACTGTAGAGGGCCTCGGGAAGGAGGATGGACATCAGGGCGGATTTCAGGGCATCTGCGAAACAATGTAGGCGCCTTATCCGTCTAAACCGGTCCATGAGGGTGCCGACGGCAGGGCCGGTTACAGATGACACAATACGCCAATCTATCCATTGAACAGACTGATGCCAGGCCTGTCGAACATCTGCTTGGGTCACCCTCTCAATCCATGTTTGTAAGATATCGGCTATGTCGTCTCGAGTGTGGGCTCGTCTGGCGCCAAACATATCGGAGGGAAGGTCAACTTCTGACTGGAAGCCCTTCAAGACGTAGAAGCAGAAATTATTAGTCCGCATCGACATCGAAACTCCGGATGAGGGTTTAATCACTAGCACCTCATCGAAAATTAGGAGGAAGAATGCCAGTAGATCGACCCAGAAGCCGGTGGCCCGGCCACGACAAACCATTGTGCCCCCTGCGCGCAGTACCCGAATACAAACAGCCACCTGTTTTAGCTTCATGGCGACTGCCTCGGCTACACGCAGCCCCGACCACGCACCATCCGCCAAGACCAAATCGTGCAGCCTGCCGTGAAGCATGGGGCAAGTGCTCTCCAGATCTTGGACGTTGATGTTGTTGACGTCCATCCAGACGGGTATGAAGCCGGTACATGACTCAGGATCGCCGCTGGCGCGGAATTCGTCAGCATAGAACTCCGAGGGCAACCGCATCCCGAGCCCCCCGCAAGCCTCTGGGAGGGTGATGCCCAAGTAGGTCACGGGCAGCAGGCTCTCCTCCATGAGGGCCTGAGCAAATCCGCCTGGAGCGCAGCAAAGCTCCGCAACGCGAAGGTGAGAGTTAGGCTCACCGAGGGTCCGAGAAGCCATGTCCAGATGAGGGAGGATGTACGTCCGCATCATATGCCTGCAAGTGTTCATCCAGTAGTCTACGTAGGTGGACTGGTTAGCCACATCACGGCGTAAGTTGGCATCGTACCGAGTGCGGACTTTCTCGCGGTGGCAGTCTACGACAGCCCACGCTCGACGAGAGGCCTTGGCCAGCCACGCCTGTTCCAACGACCTTCCTTGGGCGGCCGCCAACCACGACGAGAACGGACCCCAGAGTTGCTCTGCCAAGTCAAGGTCCGAAGCATCAGACGGCAGAAACATGCCAACTCCAATTGGCCCATTTTCGAATGCCTCCTCGTCGCACCCAGCGGAATCGACGGGCAGCCCCGTTCAAAGCCGAGAGAAAAGCTGAGCCAGATTGCGAGATTGCGGGGTCCTTCATCACTAACGTAAGAGCATCAGGCATGAGCTCACTCAGTTGACGGCTGGAGATCTGAAGCTTCGAGAGGTAGCAATCGTGGCCATAGGAAACTTCTTCAGAACCGAGGCCTTCCCGGCGAGGTCTCTGGCGTTTCTGATACGCCGCAAGAATATCCTCAGCCTTCTCGCACCCAGCCTCCATGTGGATGACCTAGCCATCGTGGCATCGGCCTACGAAGCACTCACAGTCGTCGCTGACTGGACCCTCAACCGCTGCGAGGAGAGTGCTGTGCTCCTGCCCATGCTTACGGCCTCTGGCGTTCTGTGCTGCCGGGCCGCGGAGGCCCATGTAGCAGTATGCAGCCAACGCGAAGACGATAGACAAAAGGACGTCCTGCTACGGTTGTTCACTTTCGTCGACGTCATGCTCGATCTAGAGTCCGAGACGTCGAAGCTGATCGAGTGGGTTAAAGCTTATGCGACCCGTCCCATGTGCGAAATCATCAACGGCGAGGAGTCCCATGACTGCTGGAAGGCGGCATGCCGCCTTTCGTCGCGACTGGAGGCACTGGAACCAGGAATAATGGCCGCTGTAGACCCCAAGGCTTTGACACGAGGGGCGGGATGGCCGTTGGCTTCACTTCTGGGGGTAAGAGAGGTTGTCTTGGCGCAGTGGACTGAGACGTTGAAGGCCGTTGAGGCAAGCGTCGCTGCCGAGGTCCCTCGATTACTCCTCATCCGGAACGAGAAGCCGGAGGACGTCGAGGCTGATGAGCCGACCGTGAAACTCACAGGACGTGAGCGTTTTGTGGATAAAGGCGAACGCAAGACCAACAAAGCCTACGTGGAGGCGTTGAGGTGCTGGCAACGACAAACAATCGAGTTTATCGATCGCGTTGTGGGCATGCAGGAAATCCTTGAGCAGAAACCTGCGGAGCACGACGTTGAGGCCCTTCTTCTTGTGTTCGGTCGCATCGTGGAAGGAGTTACCGGCGACTTCGCCACCCTGCATGCGGCGGGAATCACCCCTACACTGCTGAAGCTGGTGGCAGCGGCGATCAGCTTGCTGGAAGTGGCTTTAATCCAGGTGGACTCGAAAGAGCTGCTGAGTCCTCTGATTCACCTATGCTCATTGCTTCAGAGGCTCTCAGTGGAGTCGCTTACCACCGACGAAGCCACTGGAGTGCTCACCTCGACCACCACTATGGTGGAAGTCGTCGGTCAGCTGCTGTCCTCTCCCTGTGCTGGGAACCCCAACCTAGAGCCTCTGCTTGTAGCGTCGTGTGCACTGGTGGAGACTGAGGCCATCGCCGAGACGTCGTTCAGTCACAAACAGCACACAGCGGCAAGGTGTTCATCGGTGGCTCTACTCTCGCTGCTCCTTCGTGATTCTCCACCGAAGCCTGTCATGTCTGGAGTCTTGGAATGCTACTGTCGGGTCCTGTCTCGCAAGGTCAAGGGCCACTCTGGGGGGCAAGTGGTTGTTCAGGGCGAGGTAGTCAACGCCCTCATTGACATTTTCGCTGAAGAGGACAAGGACGAATCCTTTTTGTTGCCCTTCAACATCATTCCTCTCATATCCCAATGGGTCCGGAGTACCCCCAATACCCGTCTTAACGAGGCCTTCGCGTTTCCAGAAAATATCGAGCGCCTTAACGAGGCGTGGGAAAATACCAAGGACCCGTCCACGTCGTTCATTGCGTATAAGGCGTCAGTGTGGCCGCAGCTGGGAGCTTTGTTGTGATGCACCTCGCCCCACATTCAGCATGAGTGCTGGTTAATCACGACAAATAATAATCGCTGTTTCCGCTGTGCATGAGCTTTGTCTCCAAACACAGCAAGCACTGGTCAAAGTCTGAACAAGTACCTATCTTCTCTTTTGGAAAGGAGGCCGCCTAGCACTCTCAATGACCAGTAATCCCGTAGGTCCTCAGGTATTCTGCTGACCGCAGCCCTCTCAATGTGTCAAAGAAGTTTTTGACAACGAAGCTTTTATCGATTTTGATCTTGAAAGCCCTAGCTCAGCCGTAGAGCTGATCCCCGAATCTCGGGAACCATTCACGTACCAAGATTTCTGTTTCAATGCTGGTTTATATCTGTGCTACATCTTCGGTTGGGGTATCATCGACAATTTGGTTCTGCTCTGTATCAGCGAAGAAGACAGGCAGTATGCCCTCCCCCTTGCCATCGCCTACACCGTGCTCGCCGCAGCCGCTGTCGCTTTCCTTATTCTCTGTCGGTGGTTGTGGGAACCCGAAAAGGCCCCGTTCCATTTTTGGAGAGCTTTCGACGAGACCAACTCCTTCTTCTCCATGGTCTCAGTTTGGGGAGTCTTTGATTTCCTATTCTATGTCTTCTGCTACCCATCAGATTGGAAGCTGGGAGTAACTATGATGGCTGTTTACGGTCTATTCGCCCTCACGTTCTACATTACCTATCTCGTGCGGCGGCATATGTTTGGGTCTCGTCACATTCTTCGTGATATCTACGCCTTGATGGAAGAGTGATGCCTGAAAATTTCGTTCTGATTCTCTCGTTCTGGTCTGATAATTGATTCTGATACTCTCGCTATGATAGCTATCTTTTGCAGATCAGGTATTTGTGGTGACACTTTCGTGGTGTCTGGGTCCGAGCCAGACATCACTAGCCAGACATAGATCAGACAGCAAGACCCATGTCTGGCCCTCGTTCTCTTTTGCGTGGGCTTGGCGTGCGAATTGAGTTATTTTGGCCAACTTCTCGATGGGCCTCGAGGATAGAAGCTCAAACCAACCTGATCGCTCTCGCCGTTCCCGCAGCCGAAGTCGAAGTCGTACACGAGAGTCAAGCAGCGAGATCGACTCGCGCGGCCGTTGCGGTCGGCCGGGGGCAGCTTCCTCGCGCAAGTCGCCTCGTCGCCAATCGCCTGAAATCCCAAAACGCAAGTCGGAAGACGACAAGAAGCGTCCCCGTGCGGACTCGGACGAATGCCAACCTAAGAAGCGCCGATCTAAATGGGGGGCGAATGACTCCGGAGAAGACCTCGTCGAGAAGTTTCAAAAGGGCGGGTTCAGCGCAGTGCCTCCGCCAGGAGTTGTGCCGGAGATCAACCCAGCGTCCATCCCGTCGGGGTCTAATCAGTTGCGACGGTTGTACCTGGGGTCGCTGGACTATTCGTTGACTGAGCATGATATCCGTGAGGTATTCCAGTCGTTCGGCACAGTAAGAGAGATGTCGTATATTTCGTGTTCCACTTGTCCCACTCTCATCCCTTCGCAGATTGTACGCATCGACATGCCAAGAGAGAACAACCAGAGCAAAGGTTTCGCTTTTGTCGAGTACTCTTCAGAGGAAGCTGTTGAGTTGGCACTGGCCACGATGCAAAATTTCCACCTCAAGGGCAGACTAATTAAGGTTGGCCGTCCCACGTCCGTGGGCAACCTCGCACAGCTACCACCATCACAGACCTCAGACTCCCTCTGCCGACCTATCTGCCCTGCAGTAGGGACGGGGCTTGGCTCCGCCACAGTCAACCTCGCTCACAAGGGTAACTACAGCCAGATTACGAATGCGGCTGGTGACCGGAAGGCGCCCGTCGAGAAACCTGCGATGCCGCCGGTCGAGCAGACAATCTCCAAGCCACCACCCGCCCCTCCCTGTCTACCAGTGCCCCCTGTGATTTCCAATCTACCTCCACCACCTTCGAATAAGACCTACGACACCATGGCGAAGATCTACGTGGGTAACTTGACCCAAGATGTGTCGCAACAAGATCTTCTTGACTTATTCGTCCCATTCGGACCTATCAGGCAGGTGATTTTAGTGCCGTCTCCAGATCCTTCACAGGCTCATAGAGGATACGGATTTGTGGAGTTCGAGCTGCCTCAGTGCGCTATGGCTGCTCGAGACAGCATGAACGGCGTTGACATCAGAGGCCGACGCATCAAGGTCAATTTTGCTTTTCAGAATACTGCTCCTTCCTCTTCAGGCACGATGCCCATGACTGGTCCAGTTTATGGCGTTCCTGGTTACACTCCGTCACCTGGAATGCCGCCGGGGATGCAGCCAACCATGCCGCCGGGGATGCAGCCAACCATGCCACCGGGGATGCAGCCAACCATGCCACCGGGGATGCAGCCGGGAATACTGCCAGGAATGCAGCCAGGAATGCAGCCAGGAATGCAGCCAGGAATGCAGCCAGGAATGCAGCCTGGAATGCAACCTGGAATGCAACCTGGAATGCAACCTGGAATGCAACCTGGAATGCAGCCTGGAATGCAGCACATGTACACCCAGCCCTATGGTTATTACCAGGGATATCAAATGCAGTACGGACCTCACATGATGCCTCACATGGTGCACGCGTACCCCTACGACCCCAATCTAGCCTATGCCTACCAAACACCACCTGTCGTGAGTGACCACCAGCCCCCGCCCGCCCCGGCCGAGTCACGTACCTTGGCCCTTCTCGACATGCTTGACCCACGAGAAATGGACGACGAGGTCGAAGATGAGATTCGAGCCGAGTGCAGTCGGTACGGAACTGTAACCAGCGTGACCATAAAGGCTGTGCGAGATCACGTGCGGGTCTTCGTCAGAATGGCTACTGTGGAGGATGCAAAGAAGGCACTCCCAAAGTTGGACAAGCGCTGGTTCGCTGGGAAGCAAATCACTTGTAAGTTCTACGACGATCATGAGTTCATGCGTGAAAATCTGGAGCTATAGCGAGTCCTTGACAATTCGCTTGCGTGGCGTGAGGTGCTAAAAACACTATAATGAGTGAAGCAGGTCTTGCTCCTGTATTTCCTGACGACGCTCTCCTCAACTCGCAGGAACCGCGTGATCAGTGGACGGGGCGCATGCCCCTTGACGACATTTCGGACGATTTAGAAGACTATCCGAATTACACCCAGAGGAAGGCGATCGCAGCAGTACAAAATCATAAGCGGCCACAGGCAATACAACCACCGGCATTCCAGACTGAAATGAGCACGGAGGTGATTGACACGATCGAAGCGTCGGACCTCTCTTGGGCACATCGCGCAGAGCGCCCCTCCTCTCAGCCAACATCTGTCTTTTCCACCATCTTGGACTCGGACGAAACCGAAAGACGAAAAGTGGTGCTGATCCGTGATGCTTTCTTGATTGCCAGGACATCCCATTGCATGGACATAGCATTTGAAATCTTCACCAGGCTACAAGGGGCCCTGGACGACTCGCAGAAACGTGTTGCCTTTGCGAGCCTGAACAGCATGCTTGGCTGCAACCCCGCCGCACTGGTCGCGGCCCTAACACCGGATACCGTGCCTTTGCTGGTGTCTGTCCCCGACTACGACGACTGGGCAATAGACCTTCTGGCCAAATTCCTGCAGTATAGGGCCGAGTACCTTCCTTCTTCCTGTGAGCAGGTGGGCTCCAGCGAGACGGCCAGCGTACTGGCGGTATGCTGCGCCAGAAGCGGAGTATCGGACCCCAAAAAACTCGGTCCCTCGGGACTCCGGTCAGGCCTAGTGTCGATCTGGACGAGACTGCGTACAACCCGTGAGCAGTCCCCTCCGCTGCTGGACCTTCTCCTGCATTGGATCAACGACTCCAGCGCAGCTCTGAAGTCTAAGGGCGACCTCTTCACGCTCCTGTTCGACCTGGCCGATCGACAGGAAGGCGGAGGTGAATGCCTGCTCTCCGGTTTCCTTGAGCTCGTCAGTAGATCCAGAGCCCATTGTGCGAGGGAACTCCAGTTGGTAATGTCGTTCTTCTCCTTCGACGTCTGTGTTCGCGCCCTGTACTCGCTGTTCAGCGCGCCTGCGTGGTGTCCCCGACGGATAATGGGGACGTGGCTTTTGCTGGTGGTGTATGCCTGGGAGCCTACCAAACCACCTAAGATGGCTCCCTTCCTAGGAGAAACCAATATCCCATTGTACCGGTTGTTATCTGCCTACTTAAAGTGCCTTTGGGAGTTCAAGCCACCCGAGCCTTCTCTGATGAAAGACTACCTTACATTTTTTTATGTCCCAGGATGCTTGGAGATCTCGACTGAACTTTCGTCTCTTGATGCTGCAAGACGCCTTCACTATCTGCAAGGCGCGATGACAGAGACTGCCATACGACTAGTCCTTGCAAAGTGCTCTTCTCCGTTGAACACACTGGATGGGTGCCGGCTATTCATGTACCTGCTCGACAGCGGACCATTCCCATTGGCTCAGTGTCCGTCGACACCACACCTTCTTCGAAGTACCTTGCAGTACATGAAAGGCATTGAGTTCCGTCTGACTACACCGCTGAAGGCAAAGCCCGAGGTGGTTTCCGCAATGAGGGAGGTCATAGGAAGGATCGACGCCGTAGTCGGCGGCCCCTCAGACAACATCAGACGGTATTCCAACCAACTTAACCCCTTTCATCCGGATCGTCTTTCGGAGGAAAGAGAGGAAAGAGAAACGAATTGCGAATCGAAGATCAGCGTAACTCGGCAGCATGTCTCCACTCGTGCTCTTTCTGTGGTAGTACCCAGCGTCCCAACCCATCCCCCCTCAAGGATCCTCCCGATCCTGGCTGCTGAGCGCAATCTCCGCCGTCTTTCTGTCGTTCCGTGCGCAGAACAAAGCGAGGAGGGCTTGCAACCGTCCCACTTCAATGACCCGTTTTCATTTGCGCCGAGCTTCTACGGTCCACCCCTTACACGCCCCGCAACCGAACCTGCGCTGTGTTCAACTCCTTCAGGCCTTGTCAACGACGGCAACAGTGAGTTGGGCGGAGTCTAATCACCAGCCTGCTACCTGAATGCGGTTCTTCAGTGCCTGTTTCTTACCGACTTGTTCCGTGGAAAGATTTTTCAACTCCGAGCCCATCGTCAGAGCCGCAAGTTAGCGAAGGCCATGCAGAGAACCATGGCTGCCCTGGCATGCAACGAGGGCACCGTAGATGCGTCTGAGCTGCGGAATGCGCTGCCTCCCAGATTTCAAACCGGCGACCAGATGGACGCCTCTGAAGCCTGCAACGCTATTCTGGATGGGCTGGGCGGACTCAAGAACGAGGCGGTGGGGGATGCATTCGTGGGTGAAACCGTCAGCGCGGTCGTGTGTAAAGTAGGTTCCTGGCCGTACGTCAGACAGAACTGTCGGTATTCGAGTGAAACCCGGTCCCCAGTGACTGATTTTCAGCTAGCGTTGCCTGGCTCGGGTCATGTGGGTGTGCAAGACCTTTTCGGGCAGTTCCAAGAGACCACAGACGCCGAAGACTACAGATGCGACGAGTGCGGTTTCAAGGGAACAGCCACCAAAAGCACACTCATCTCCTCCCCCCCAGCCCATATCTTCGCCGTGATGACGCGTTACGCATACGACGTTAATACCGCCGCGCTGGTCAAGCTTATGACCCGTGTCAGCCTGAGCCCAGTGCTTGTCGTTTCAGGGTGGCTATACGACATGTATGCTGTGGTTGTGCATGCGGTGAGCTGCTGGACGTGCGCGGATTCAGGGAAAAAACGCTGGATCGGGGCACTATTTTGCGATTGGTCGGCGCTCCGAAGACCCCTGTGGACCCTGGTACAGGTTCGATGACGCCAAGGTAACGTTGTGTCCCCAACCCCTCGTTGATATCGAGGAAGGCTCGGGCCGGAATGAGACTCCATTTTGCGTGTTCTACCGGTGTCAACAAGCGCCGAGCTCTCCGCCACCATCAATATCGCGCAGTTTGCTCAGAGAAGCACGGTCGCTGATGGCCTGAGTTGTGTCTTTCGCCGCCTCAAGCGACCTCGTCGAGCCCCAGCTCCATCTTTTGTCGACACATGGGACATGTCCTCTTGGACTCCAGCCATACGTCGATGCAGTCGACATGGAAGGCGTGCCCGCAATTCAGTACCCGTACAATATCCAGTGACTTGAAGGCATCAGCGCAAACGACGCACTCAGGCTCAGATCCAGCCAGATCCTGGAACACGCTGAGTCGGGACTGTTTCCTAAGGGCCTTCAGCTCGCAGCCCTTGTTGGCGTTTATGTTGTGAAGGGCGAACCGTACGCCGGTAAGGAAAGCCCGGGTATGATCGACACTGTAGTCTGGTCGCCACAACTGCACGTCCCCTATCGTCTCCTCCACGTTATCCTCTGGGTCCTCACGGGGCAACTCCGCAAACGGTGCGATATTTGCCACCTGTCTTGCTCTACGGAGGGGCATTCCGACGAATCCGGGCCTTACCAGTCGGCTATATCGCCGTGTAGTCGACCTTAGCACGCCTTCGGTGTCGGTGGGTGCGAATCCGGATAGAGGTAAATTTGGCTGAGGCCAGGCTGGGACGTCCAGTGCTGTGTCGGTGGAGGTGAGGTCCTCTGCAATCCGGTTGGCGTAATATGCGGTCCATGTCGGCTCCAAAGATGTCGTAAGGGTTCGTATCTGCCGAATTAGAACCTCACGTCGAGGGCCCTCTGATGTTTCCGCCTCGGTCTGCAGTAGGCCCACTAAGGTTTCAGCGTTCTCTCGTGATGGATCGTCTTGTACACTCTGAATAGCGGTCTGAATCTCTGGGTTTGGGGTAGTCGTATCGGATGTGTGCATCGTCTTTCTGGTTTCGCTCCTGACTCGCGATACAGCGAACAATCCTCTGACATCACTTGGCACGCTCCTGGTTTTTTAACACGTTTCTAACCTCAAGTTTCTGCAGTTGATATATCGTCACTTGGCACGCTTCTGAAGTTGGCAAATCAATTCGTCTGCTTCGCGCTTCTTTCGCTTTCGGTCCTTTTTGGAGGCAACGCCGCTCTCAAGAAGGAGGGTAGCGGCGACGAGTGAGGCGTCGGCCTCTTCGGGTTCCGCGATCTCCGCCACCGTGGTTTCCGTCATCGAAGTTGTCTGCTCGGGGACACCCACTGTGGCGGTAGCGGTCTCCAAAACCTTGTCAAAGTATTGCCGGGTGCGACTCTTCGTCTTCTGAGTCTGTAGCCACTTTTCTTTCTGCAACAAAAACTCGTCAAGGCGGCACAAACGAAACACAGAAAAGTTCCGCTTGCGGAGTTCTTCCGAGTTGCAGTTGTTTTCTCCGAGCAGGCCTTCGGCTATCTTCTTTTTGTCAGCGTGGTCAGCGGCACGAAACATGGCGGTTACCACAAACCCCCCATGAGGGTTCATGGCAAGAGACCAGACGACTGGTAGGAGACTAGCTACCAACTTGGTCAGTTGTTTGGCCTGCAGCGGAGTGCTTGGACTCACGAGCTTCTCCATGAAGTACGCCCCGGATCGGTCCATTGAGAACTGCTGAAGAAGGTTAGCCCTCTTCACAAAGTGCCCAAACGAGTTCGTGATCTGTTGAATCGTGGAGTTGGGGAAGGCAAGGAGGGATTGCATGACGGAGATGCCTGCGGGGTCCCAGGGGATCAGCTTGCGTGACGCTCGCTCCGGGTTGTCAGCTTTGTGTTCCGCCATAAGAAGCAGGATCTCCTCCACGGCAGCAACGGGTCTGAGGCAAAGGAGACTCACCCAAAGACTCTCAGCGTACTGCGTTTCCGCGACGTCCAGTGCTGCAAGCAGCCGGGTCACAAACTCCTTGTGATGAACGCGCAGTCGTCTACAGGCATCAGCAGCCTTCCAAAGCACAGCTGTGTGCCGCGGAGAGTTTTCTTCCACCAGAGCTCGGAACGGCAGCTTCTGGATGGCTGCCAGAAGGTCGGCCTCGTTGAAGTGGGCACACTCCAGCAATGACTGCACCATGTAGTTCCCTGTTTCGTGCAAGCAGAGCTCGGAAAGTCGATGGCGCATGTACCTCGAAAAGAATAAGTGGATGTTCGCGACAGATCCACAACGCAAAAGTTCGTCCCAAAGCCTACTTCCTGGTTTGGAAGTGCAACTGGCATCAAAGAAGCCCACGACAAGGGCCGAGTCAGGATCCTCCACTGGTGAAGTTGGTGTCTCGCCTGCATAGATGGCAGCGCAAACATCCATTGGTGGGTAATTCCCCTCCCATGGTAGGCCTTGAAGCGCTTCAACGTTCAGTAGTTTGTCATGGAGAACCTGCATCTGACTTGCTACTGTAGGGCTTGCTGCCAGACCTTCCAGCACCAAAATCAACCCCTGGAATCCGGCGCTGGCGGCACTGCTAAACCAAATGTCCTGGTGCACGAGGTCCACGGCCTCTGTGAGCTCGGTTAACAGTAAACTGAATGTGTCAAGGAAACAGTCAGGGGGTGTGTAGTGGTCTTGGGGAACGACCACCGTGGGTCTTTTCCGGCCGATTGAACGGCTGCCCATTTTTTTCAAGTCCTTACAGAGCAAAACGTCCTGAGTCCTGAACCCAGAGAGCACCAGAAGGCACGCCAGAAAAACCTTGGCTCCGCCATCACTGAAGAGGACATCAGTCAACGACTCGGATTCTGCGCCGCGGAAGTAGTTGAAGAAGCGCATGAATAAGGCTGCGACCTTGCTCTCTGTCTGATCGCTGACTTCCAACCGAGATTCTACCTCTAGAAATGCAGGTAGCAGCTCCACCACTGTTTGTGTGACGTGGGTAGCGTATTTTCCAGTAGACATCTTGAACGGCTCTCGTACGACTCGTCGGAGCATTGATCGGTAGGACTGTAGACTGATCTGCATCACCTCAATAACGTCATCGGTCCATGTGGGCTCCAGCGATGCCTGCTTGATGCCACGCGCAACCAGTGACAGCAGCCGCTCATACACCTGACTGCCATCACGCGTCCGAACTAATGAATCCTCTTTGGAGCGCACCTCCTCTAGCACCCCAAATACCTGTTGTCTGAAATCCTGAGGGTCAGACCAGTCGATAGCCAGGTCAACTTGCTTTAGGTACAGCGCCACCTCGTCCACTTCAAAGTGCTGATAAGGTCGTCTAGTCTCCTGCTCATTGGCAGCCAAGCCACCGTCCCGACCTCGTCCTCTGCCTCGTCCTCTGCCTCGTCCTCTGCCTCGTCCTCCGCCTCGTCCTCTGCCTCGTCCTCGCCCTCTACTGCTCATCACCTTTTAATCGAGATTTCACACTCTGCGCGGGCAGCGCTGCTCGACAACCACCAAACTCTGTGCACTGTAATACTATCAATGTCCCTATCACCGGAGAGTAGAACTCCACAACCCATACAGCGTCCTTGAAATTGGAAGGCTCACCCTTCTAAAGAAAAAATTGGGACAACTCCGCCCATCACGCACGACACAGTGGTGCCTTCAGAACCGCGAGAGAGCACCGGTTCACTGTCCTCCGTCTTCATCTCGCATGTGCTGTCAGAATAGCTGACGAAGTGGCACAGCTCAAAGGCAACGCAGAAGCTAGCGCACTCGGCCTTTGTCACACCCTCCTGCACCGCCACGGTGGGTCCCAGAAATCCGATGTCTTGTTTCCAGCATTGGCCAGCAGCAACAGGCATCCCGAGCCGAGGCAGGAAGGGCACGTCCGCCCAAGGAGCCATGAAGTCCCAAGCATCATAGATGTCGTTCTCGGGTTCGTGCGTGCCTAAGGCTGAGGTCTCAGATATCGACTCCAATGCCTCAGTTGCAGCAGTTGCAGCAGTGGTCTCGAGAGGTCGTGTAGCTGTATCCGCCTGAGAGGTCGAGTTGGAATCTACTGCCGTAGTGGCTGTAGTGGTCTCGAGAGGTCGTGTAGCTGTATCCGCCTGAGAGGTCGAGTTGGAAACTACTGCCGTAGTGGCTGTAGCGGTCTCGAGAGGTCGTGTAGCTGTGTCCGCCTGAGAGGTCGAGTTGGAAACTACTGCCGTAGTGGCTGTAGTGGTCTGGAGAGGTAGGTCTAGAACAGATGCTCTAGCCGACTCCTCGTATGCTGGCACCGCATCATCAGCCAAGGGATGGCCCAGGAGAGCACCTCTAGCCATAGGAAGTCCCGGCAGAAGAGCACCTCTAGCTATGGGAAGTCCCGGCAGAAGAGCACCTCTAGCCATGGGAAGTCCCGGCAGAGCATCGACTTCCGTCTCCTCGTGCGCCTCAACCGCACCATTACCCAAGGGATGGCCCAGGAGAGCACCTCTAGCCATGGGAAGAGCATTACCCAAGGGATGGCCCAGGAGAGCACCTCTAGCTATGGGAAGTCCCGGCAGAGCATCGACTTCCGTCTCCTCGTGTGCCTCAACCGCATCATTAGCCAAGGGAAGATCCGGCAGCGCGACTGTCGTGGGGACAGACTCCGTTGTAAGGAGCTCATGGCCGCCCCGACCCGCGCTCCGACCAGACCGGCGAAGTTTACCATGCTTCCAACAACTCTTCTTGAGCACGACGGTTCCTTGCTGTGCCTCTAGTCGGTGAGCACTCTTTAGAAGATCACACCTGCCGTCCGACATAGTCCAATTCACGAACATGCAGTTCCTGTCGGCCATGCAGGCTGCTCGGCACTCATCCACCGAGCTTACTATTGCAACTCTTAAAGGATTAGCTGTGGAACGGTGATCTATCGAATCACAGGCAGACCTCTGCAGGCAACGACGACTCAAAGTGAGCCAGTTAGGTTCGGAACTGAGCTCTCCACCTTTGCGGTGATGCTCACACACACCTGCAACTCTGTGGTAGGAAATGAAGGCACAGTCGGGACGCTTCAAACAAGTCTTAATACATACACTGTGAGGCAGCACGCCTTGTGATAGAGGAGTGCTGGTAAGATGACCATGCCGCCTGCAAGCCGCAGCTGCCACGGATGGGAAAAGAAAACGCATTTGATGATTAAAGATAAAGCAGAACACTACCTGTGGGGTCGCGGGGGTTGCACCGCTGGCACGTCCAGTGACAGTCTCGGTCTAGAACACGGGACGCCCTCACGAACGAGGAGCAGGCCGTGCGAAAGAGGTTGCTGAACAGGTGTCGAGCTCGCTAAGCAGGCCTTCGGCATGGGATGAGGGCGCTCTGGCTGCTTATTTCTGACTGGAGGTCTGGTGTTGTACCGTCTGCTGTAGCGTGTGTCCATTGGAATCCCTGGCATGGGTCCGATTCTTGTTCTGGGGTGGGGACGCGGAACTACTGTGTATCTTGGTCTGACCGACGCTTTGGGTCTCGACCGGACTGGTGGAGACGCCCTCGGCTGCGCTTGAGTCTGCGTAGGCATCGGTTTCTTCAGCTGTTGCAGAGCGTCAGCTGAGATATCAGGGGTCACGTCGGCGGTTGTGGTTCCTTCACGCTTTTCTTCAGTCTTCAGCAAGGTCGACATGATACGTTGCATAATCACCGGGCTGACAGGCTCTCTGACCAACGATCGGAGGTAGGTGAGGTCAGCCATTGCTGACCGATACTCAGAGGAGTCCAAGGTCACCTTATGTCTGCGAAGTTCCAATCTTAGACGCTTGTTCTCGTTCTCCTCCAATTCTAAAGAAGCACGGGTCACGGACAACCTCTCCATGGCCTGAGCAAGCTGTAGGCGTAGATCAGGCGACTGCTGTTCTTTGAGCGTCTTGATTTCTGCCACAACCTCCACCAACTTCGCATTTGTAGCCCCCAACGCGGCGCTCAGAAGTGCTTCGTTCTTTTCGAGCCTGTTAACCTCAGTCGCGTGGTTCTCCTCAAGGGTTACGAACTGACTCTCCTTATCTTTTAGTTGATCTTCCACTGCCTCAATCCCCAACTTTGCCTCTCGAAGCTGCGACATAGTGCCCTCCTGCTCTTCCAGCAAAGCCTGCCTAGCCGCACGCTCATTGTCCCGCTGAGCGGTGATCTCTGCGACCGCAGCCTCCAGTTCACTCACTTCGTCAACACGGCAGTGTTCGACCACCTGAGATCGCAGCTCCATGCATTCATCCAGTGCTTCCGTTAACGCATTGCGGGTAGAGGTGTGCTCTCGTTCCTCCTCGCGAAGGCTAGATGTCGCAGTCTCGAGCAGCTGAGATTTCCGTTCTAGGGCTTCAGTCAGCGACGCCACGCGCCGCTCTAGCGCTGACACCTCAGCCGTCGCCGTTGAATTCTGGACGCTAGAATCTCGTAGCACCTCCAACTCCAACGAGGCGTTGGTCGCCTCTACTTTTGCTTCATACAGCGACTTTCGCAGGGAATCCACCTCGTTATGCAGCCTTTGTCGTTCCTCTTGGTAGCCCTTCAACTGATGTAAGTCCTGCATGCCTTGTTTTAGGACTTGAACGCATGTTGTCTTCATTGTAGCGGAGTCGGGAAACGCCCCAGGGGCCGGGCATATTTCAGGTTCCGTGACAGAGAAGGGGAAAGCCGGTTGGAAAAGCGCCGGGCAGGGAGCGTTGGACTGGAGGAGTTGCTCGGAGTCATCAGATTCCTCGTCCAGGCTCTCAGCGGATTTTAAGTCCAGAGACGCGAGTTGTATCTCCAGCTGATGAAGGTCCGCACTGCTTCGTGATGGAGAGCAGCGCGCATCCCGTGGTGTGCCCGACTCCGAGTTACCCTCCGTAGCCACCAACATGTCTTCTCCTTCGACATCCACCATTTCCAGTGGTCTCACAGGGGCGGGTAAAGCACACAACAGGGTGTCAGCACTCACGAGATCGCGGCCAACAGCAGGTCCAAAGGCCATCAGACGCTTCTCTGAGAGACGGACCACCCCTCCGCAACACGGGACCTGCTTCCAGGGCCCGGAAGCATACCGGACGATATATGTACCATCCTGCCTCTCCACCAGCACGGTCTCACTGGCTACAGACACGGATACGGGAATCCCCTCCACATCGATTCTGCTCGGAAAGCAACGCTCGTTACCCCAGATGTAGACCTCACGCTCCACTGTGAGGATGGCGCTAACCTCGCACTGCGCCGCGACAGCCACACAACGACACCTTTGATATGACAGCGTCACGATCTCGGTGACCCGCGATCGAGACCGACGATCGCCAGTCCCAAGCTGGCCCCTGTCATTGGTCCCCCAGGAGTACACCTTGCCGCAGTCCAGAAGAAGCAGCGAGTGGTTTGAACCGCACGCGGCCATCTTTGCCTTGTGCAAGTTTAAAGAAGTTGGTTCCGGAAAGCAGGAATCGTTTCCTAGTGGCCTCAGCTGACCTTTTGAGTTATCACCGAAGCCGTAGAGGGTGCCAGCGTGGCACACCACCAGCGTGTGGAGGTTACCAGTGGCCAAATGAGTGACTCGGCCATTCACAGTGAATTGCGCCAGCTTCACAGGTGAATTATTCAGACTCCAAACCTCCAGAATGGAGAAGCTGTGGAGAAACACAATAGTGTCGGACGTCAGAGCCAAATCCTGCAGAGTACAAGCGCAGCTGTGGAACCGTTGGGGAGGGACAGTTGGTGATACTTCCCAAATGTACAAGTCGGATTTCGAAGCCATCACGACCTTCCCATCCTTCTCAGCTAAGAGCCGGATCCGCTCCACCGGCTTCGCCACGGTATCAGAAGTGTTGAAGAGGCCGCCAAGGAGAGACCAGGTCATGAGAGCGTCCCCCGCTGTTGGCGGCGAAGGAGAAGCCGCCGGGAGAGACTCGCTAGTCATGTACGTACGTAGGTGATCCAAGATGGCGTCTGGAATCTGTGTGGAGGGTGTGGCCTCTTCTACGAGACTATTGAATATGCTGCGTGATGGTTTTTTCAGGTAGACCCACCATAACACGACGTGGTTTCCTATTGCAACCGACTGGAACACTCCAGCTGAACGCGGAAGCACCTCCCAGCTGATGCACTTCGCTGAGTTCGTGATGTCGAATAGACTCACCTGGGACACTATGGAGACTATGGAATCGCACTGCAGCGCCTCGGTTCACGCTGAGAGCCAAAAGATCGTTCTTCATGACAACATTGCCCTTGAACCCCAGATACTTAGGACGAGTCCAGCCTCGGCATCCCCAGGCCCAACAACCTGAAGGGGCGGTGGCTATGGCCGCGTGGTCCATTGCGATGTGGGAGACGTCATCGATCTCGACTTTCGTCGGTTTTGCTCGCGAACGGAAGTCCCCCAGGCCTAGTTGCCCCCGAGTATTGAGCCCCCAAGTGTAAACCGCACCACTGGCAGTCACAAGGGCCGCTGATCTCCGACCTGTCGCCACGCAGGTCACGTGCTCGTTGAGTGGTAGGATTTTAGAGTCGGGGCCCTGGACGAAGGCCTGTCCGATGTGGTGGTTCTCCCCCATGAGATGAAGTTGGCCATCGTCTGTCAGGGCGACCAGTGCGTTCTTGCATACTGACACCTGCGAAATGGCTACAGGCAGGGATAGCGGTGCAGGGGCCTCCTCTGAATTGACGTTGAGCTGGGCGTATTGACCGCCAAGAAACCGAATGACCAGTACTGAATCCTGAGCAGTCATTCCGTCGATCCCGCCGGCATACCGCCGAGGACTATCGGAGAGGCCGGCTCCGCTGTTCACCCAGAGATAGAGGTCGCCTTCCTCAGTGAGAAAAGCAATAAAGTTACTCCCGCATGCCACGTCTTTGATCTGATTGGGAGACTGCAAGGTTTCTTACGCTGCGCGTCAAGGGTATCTTCGTCGGAAGGGCCTTCGTGATCTCAAATGGAGAGTACGTCCATGACCAAAGCAGGACTGATCTCATTTTTACGCTGTGTGCACAGTGCACACAGATATTCGTTATCTTCTCATGTGTCTAATTAAAGTGTCGATGAAAGTGTTGGAAGGATAACGATGAAGGGCGATGTACTGCGAAGAATCGAATATACTGACGCATGTACAATTGTTGTGAGCAACAACATCTGTCTCAAGCTGGTTGGCCCTGCAGAACTTGACGTAGCCAAAGGAACAGTGCTGTTGTTTTCCGTGGTGACCTCCTACATCTTCCTAAACACCAAGCAAACCGGCCTCGCCATGTTGGGAGTTG